>NC_073740.1:4119711-4159041 GCF_023634155.1 Falco peregrinus | reverse complement strand
ATATTTGGGTCCCCCCACAGCTGGGCTGTGTCCATGGGTCCCCCCATACTCGTGTCTATAGGTCACCCTCATATGTGGGTCCCCCCATACTCGTGTCTATAGGTCACCTCCATATGTGGGTCCCCCCCATAACCATGTCTATAGGTCACCCCATATGTGGGTCCCCCCAAAACCGTGTCTATAGGTCACCCCTATATTTGGGTCCCCCCACAGCCGGGCTGTGTCCATGGGTCCCCCCCATACTCGTGTCTATAGGTCACCCTCATATGTGGGTCCCCCCATACTCGTGTCTATAGGTCACCTCCATATGTGGGTCCCCCCCATAACCATGTCTATAGGTCACCCCATATGTGGGTCCCCCCCAAAACCGTGTCTATAGGTCACCCCTAGATTTGGGTCCCCCCACAGCCGGGCTGTGTCCATGGGTCCCCCCATACTCGTGTCTATAGGTCACCCCATATGTGGGTCCCCTCACACCCGTGCTGTCCCCATAGGTCCCCCCAGCGCAGGTCTCACCATGGGTCCCCCTATACCCAAGTCTCCTTGTGGAGCCCCCCCCAGCCTGGGTCTCCCCGTGGGCACCCCCCCCATCCACGCTGTCCCTGTGGGTCGTCCCCCCCCCCACTGTCCCAATGGGTCCCCTATACCCAAGTCTCTGTCTGTGTCCCCCCGACCTGGGTCTCCCCGTGGGTCCCCCATCACCCACACCGCCTCCATGGGTGCCCCCCACCCGGGGGTCCCCGGGGGTCCCCTATACCCAGGTCTCTATGTCCCCCCAACGCGGGGTCTCCCCATGGGTCCCCTTCCCTCCTACTGTCCCCATGGCTGCCCCCCGCCCCATGTCCCCCTAGGGGTCCCCTACACCCAACTCCCCTCCTGTGTCCCCCCCACCCCAGGTCTCCCTGTGGGTCCCCCCCATTCTCCTGTGTGTGTGTCCCACCCGGGTCTGCCCGTGGGTCCCCCTTCTCCCCCGCCGGCCCCCATGGGTATCCCCCCCACGCTCCCTGTCCCTATGGGTCCCCCACACCCAGGTCTCCTCCTGTGTCCCCCCCACCCGCATCCCCCTGGGGGCCCATCCCCCCCCAGTGTCCCTATGGGTCCCCTATAGCCAGGTCTCCTGTGTGTCCCCCACCTGCGTCCCCTGGTGGGTGTCCCAGTGGGTGCCCCCTCCCCATCCATGGGTGCCCCCCCCCCCACTGTCCCTATGGGTCCCCCCACACCCAGGTCTCCTCCTGTGTCTCCCCATCTGGGTCTCCCTGTGGGTTCCCCTCCCCCCTGCCATCCCCATGGGTGCCCCACGTCCTCCTATGGGTCCCCCACACCCAGGTCTCCTCCTGTGTCCCCCCACCCGCGTCCCCCTGGGGGTCCATCCCCCCCCCAGTGTCCCTATGGGTCCCCCCACACCCAGGTCTCCTGTGTCCCCCACCCGCATCCCCCGGTGGGTGTCTCAGTGGGTGCCCCCCTCCCCATCCATGGGTGTCCCCCCCCCACTGTCCCTATGGGTCCCCCACACCCAGGTCTCCTCCTGTGTCCCCCCACCAGGGTCTCGCCTTGGGTCCCCCTCCCCCCCGCCACCCCCATGGGTGCCCCACGTCCCCCTGTGGGTCCCCCCCACCCGTGTCTCCCCACGGGTGCTGTGTGTGTCCCCGCTGTCCCTACGGGTCCCATATAGCCAGGTCTCCTGTGTCCCCCTCCCCACGTCCCCCGGTGGGTCTTCCCGTGGGCGCCCCCCCCCCCTCCCGTGCCCCCCCCCGCTGGCTCCCCCCCGCCGGTCCCCGACCCCCCTCCCCCCGCCCCGCTCGCCGCCGGCGCTGCCCCCCTCGGCGGCGGCTGCGGGGGGCCGGGCGAGCCCGGGGATTGGGAGCGGGCGTAGGCCTCTCCCTCGGCCCGGCCCCCAGCGCCGCCGGGCGGGTCGGGGCTGGCGGGGGGCGCCGCGCCGCCGCCGAGCCGAGCCGGGCCGGGCTCAGCGCCGGAGCCGGGGGGTCGGGCCGGGCCCCGCCGCCGCCGAGGCCCCGAGGCCGCCGCCGGGCAGCGGGGATGGTGGCGGCCGGAGCGGGGCGGCGGCTGCCGGCGCCCTGACCGCCGAGGGGCCGCGGGCGAGGCACCATGAGCGTGCGGCCTCCGCAGGCCCTCGACAGGTAGGTGGGGGGGGGGCGGGGGGCCGGCAGCCCGGCGGGGGGGGGGCTCAACCCGGCGGGGAGACACCCACCCCCCCCGCAGCCTCGCCCCGCCGGCAGCCGGGGGGTCCCCGCTGGAAAAAACCGGCGTTTTGGGGCCAAACTCTGCGTTTTGGGGAGGGGGGGGCAGAGCCAGGCCGCGGCCCCCGGGGGGGGGTGTGTGTGTCTCAGCCCTCTTGGGCCCCCCATCCCGCCGGGATGCTCACACCCGGCTTTTGCCCCCCCCCCCCTTAAAACCCACCCCAGCCCACCCCCAAAACCATCCTCAGCCGAGGGGGGGGGACGTGGCTGAAATCAGAAATGGGGAAACACCCGGTTTCAGGCCTGCCCTGTTAAATACCCTTCCCCGGGCGCAGCTGGGGGGGGGGGTTGCCCCCAAATACCTCGATTTTTAACCTGAATTTCTTCAGGTGGGCTTTTAGGGGTTGGGGGCGCGCCGCTGTGGTGTGTTATCCTTGCCAGGGCTCGGTTCCTCACAGGTAATTAAGCTAATTAAACCCGATGTATTCGCCTTCTGCCCCCAAGACTGGGGGGGGGGGCAAGCGGCTGGTGAGGGTCCTGCTTGTGGCCCCCCCTCCCTGGCTGCAGACAGCGGGGGTCCCAGGTGGGCAGCGCTGCCGGCGTCTTCCCTGCTCCCAGCGTCGGATGATGGGGGTCCACATGTGTTGGGGGGGCTGGAAACAGGCTCCTCGGTGGCCCCTGCGGGACCCCTCAGCATCCAGCTCTGGGGTGCAAGCAGACCAGCGTGGGCAAGCAGGATGCGAGCTGATGGAGTAAGTCCCAGGAAAAAAAAAACCAAACAAAAAAACCCCAAACCCCGACACTTGCTTTTGGGGTGACTTGAGGGTTGGAGGCGGATTGCGGCTGCCCTGCCTCAGGGCGAGGAGCTTCCCCATGTCCCTGGCCCAGTGGGGCTTGTGGGCTGGGACCCCCCTGTCCAGCCAGAGGGATGCGACAGCATCTGTTCCACGTGGATCTTGCCCCTTTGTGCTGCCAGCATGTGGCTTTCTGCTGAAAACGAGGTTTTCTTTCCGCTCCCCCCCCCCGTACCCCAGAAGGAGCCGACTCAGGGCGTTGGGGGTGGCTGCGATGCTACAGCTACTGGAGACATCCCTGGCCGACAGCGTTGAAGATGCTCAACGTGGGCTCCCGGCACGTGCTGCTGCGCCGAAAGCTGGTTTGGTGTGTTTGTCAGCAGGACGGGCGGCGTATTTCCACCTCCTCCGCCAACGAGCCCTTTGAGGGGCTTTCTCCTGGTTTGGGGTGAAGAACATGTGTGCGAGGCAGGAGCTGGGGTGGAGCCCAAACCCACCCCACCACGCTTTCCCTCTGTGGAACTCTTCCTTAGCCGGAGAACCCGGCCACCGGGCCAGCAAGGAGGCTCTGCCTCTTCGCAGTCAGCCCCTCCGGAGCAGAAATGAAGGAGCTGCTGAATTTTGTGTCCATCCCGTGCGGGGAAGTGGCAGGACCAGGTCCCGGCGGCGTGTGGGAGCGGGGACGTGCCCTGTGAGCCTCGCTGCCCGACTTGCCACCTCGGGGAGCTGCGGGGCGGCATTACCAGGCTTCAGGCTTCTCTCTGCTCTTTAAATAGCCACGGTCTCCTCCGCTTTTTAAGGTCAGGCGCCTGAAGTGCCCTGGCCCAGCCAGGAGTCACTCGTTGCTGGATGGCACGGCTCTTCAGTGACAAAAATGACTTGGAAACGGCTTAATGTGGGGACTTTCCTCCCCAAAACACCCCAGCAGCCCCTCTCCTCCTGCCACCACCAAGCAAAGCTTCTGCCCACTGGTCCCCACAGCCCATCGATGGCCAGGCAGGCCCCGCAGCGAGTAGGCAGGTTCCCAGGAGAGGCAGACCAGTGCAAACCAGTATAGATCTTCCTCCTCCGGTGACAGGAGATGCAGGGGGCGTCGTGCATCACCAGCAAGCCCCATCCAGGAGCAGGGACGTGACTTGTTCGTGGGTTTAGTCGCTGCTCTCCAACCACTTCTGTTGCTACGGTTTTAATCGTAGAAGGAGCCCACGGGGAGGCTGGAGGAAAACATTTCAAGAGTGGCCATTCCTGAGCTGCACTGGTGGAAAGAGGTGTGATCTTCCCCCACTGCGGGCTGTGCGGCTTTGGTTTAGGAGGAAGGTTGGGGAGCAAACATCCCTTTGGGGTAGGTTATTCCATATCTCACTCGATGCTACGGATCTCGCACCCCAAAAGCACCCTCAGTGCTGGACAAACCAGATCTGCCAGTCTGTTTTCCAGGCACCGTTAATGATTACACTGCCCAGCACCCGGGAGAGCTTGAGAGCGATTTGGAGCTGCTCACGGTCCTTGCCCGTCTTGCTGCGTGCTCCAGCAGTGTTCCCAGAAAAGCTGGGCCCCGCGCTGCGTGTGAACCGCCTCTTCCTTGGTGGGGAATTCAGATCCCGGCGCTGCTTTCCCTGCTGGACTCCCGCCCCACTCCTGTGCCCTGGTTCGTGGCTCTTAACATTTATGTAGCCAAGTGCGTGCACAAAGTGCTTTGCAAACATTGTCTAATTAAGATGTAAATACTTGCTCACCCCTTCCTTGGCTCCCGCAGCCCCTCCGTGCTCTTCCTGAGCTCTTGCTGGTCTTTGCCAGGCCGAGTGCTCTGGTCTCGGTCCCTTTTTGGGGTCTAATCCTGCTCTGGAGCTCCCACCGCAGCCTGCAGGAGCGGAGCTGGGGTTGTTTAGGGTCCTCCCGTCACCGGCTGCCCCCTTGTAGAGGCTGACAGGGCTGTTTTGGGGGAGAGCGGTGCAGGGGGATCCCGGCCCAGCGAGCCGGGCAGGCATCGCAACTGCAAAACCCGACAAATTTTGCGTAACCGACTGGCTGCCGAAATCACAGCTGTCCCCCGCGCTCAGCCTCCGTTCCTCCCCGTGGGGAATTGGCATTGCAAAAATTTGCAGCACACAGACAATTAGAAATGTGGGGAATGGAGTCTGCTGCGCCATTAAACAACCAGGGCTGCTGCGTTCGTCGTGTTAATTTATCTTTTTTCCCCCCATTTAATTGAAAGTCTTAGTTTAAACAAAGCTTTTGCAGAATCCCCTGTCTGCTACAACAAAGTTGCTGGAGGAATCCGGGGATTTAAATTCAGTTTGCTGTGGCGCGTACATGGGACTTTGCATCTGATTTGCAAAATGAAATTTGCTACCAGCTGCCTCCTGAGGGCTGAGGCTTTGCTTTCCTCCCGTGGAAAAAAAATAATAATAACGTATAGAAGCAGAGGGAGAGAGAGGAGGGAAAAGCTTTGCTGCATAAACCCCAGATGGATCCGGGATGACTCCAGCCTCGTGGATTTGCGGGCGGACGAGCAGCAGCTGCAGGGTGGCTTGGCAGTCGCACGTAGCCTGCGTGCCACGGGGACGCGCCGGATCCCGGCTCTGCTGCCGGGAAGGAGCTGGGTCACAGCTCACAAACACACCAGGGACGGAGGCACCGGGCTCTTCATCCAACACCGGCCAAACGTCCCCGGCGGGCTGCTCTGCCGCGCTTTGAGCGGGCTCTGACGTGCTTTGCCAGCCGGGAGTCGGAAACCTGTTGTGCGCTCAGAAGATGAGAAGAAAACCAGATCTCCTCGGGGACAGGGGGGTGTCGTTGCGAGCTGCGTCTGCAGGCAGCCAACAATGTTGGGAAATATTTCTTTTTCCCCCCCTTCCCTCTTTCTTTCATTTGCTAGCAACACCCTAGCAAGGTTTAAATCTGCCTCGCCGTGCAAACTTAGAGGCAGACGCGTAATTACAAGCTTCCCCGATGCGTCATCGTGCAGCAGTCGATGGGTCGGCCACGGAGCGGGAGCAGCGGGCAGCTTGGAGCCCCAACCCTCCGTCCCCGGCAGCTGTCCTCAGCGGAGAAGTGGGAAGCGTTCCCAAGGGATGCGGAGGGACATCCCCGGGAGATGCGCATCCTCGGCAGGGCCGGCCAGCTTTCCGCTGCAAGGCTGGAGCTGCTCCAGCGAGAGGAGCGTCGGGGCTGGACACAGCGTTTTCCCTCGGAGGGAGGGGGAAGGGGAGGAAGCTGAATCATTTTTATGTACTTTTTTTTTTTTTTTTTAAGCTGAAATTCCTTCCTTCCTTCCTGTCCCCAGAATACCAGTATGTGAAACTGTCTGTGGGGCTGTGGCCCGGGAGAGCGGCCAGCGGCAGGGTTTGGCACGAGAGATGTCGGGTAATCCTGGTGCTACCAGCAGCGCAGACCGTAGCATCGGGCAGCGGTGGAAGCAGTGACTCAGTCGCAAGAGGCATCCCACCAAGACACTGCTTTCCCTTTCCAAGCTGTGGCTTGGTTGTTTTTTTTATTCCCCCCCCCCCCTTTTTTTCCATATATATTTCTATTTTTTTTGTAACTTTTCCTGCTGATGGGCTGACACTGGCCCCACCTGCCTCCTCACTCACTTCAAAAGGCAGCAGGTTTCCAGGCATGCCGGTGCGGGCACCGGCTGTTCACAAAATGTTTTCTCTTCCCCGGAGCTGGGATAGCAGGGAGCAGCCGTTTGGAGACCTGGGAGGAAAAAAAAAAAATAAGGCTCCCGGTCTCGGAGAGAGCGTTTTGCAAAGCTTCAGCTGGAGGCTGACCTGCTTTGAGGATTTGATCCTGTTCCTCTCTTAATCTTTTAATTGTGGCGTTTGCTCTGCGTGGGCTCCCGAGGTGGCAGTGCTTGTGTCGTGCTTTGCTCTTTAACGGGTTTTCCTCCTTGTTTTTCTTTTTTTTTTTTTTTTTTTTAACTTGGCTGTGCCCACCACCACCTGGGTCTTTCGCTGGGATGCCCTGCCCTCGCTCCCTGCCATCCTGTCCTCTCTCATCCTGCCCCCGTTGCAGAGCGTCTGGCTCCCCTTGCGTGTTGGTGAAAAGCAAATCGTCGTGATTTAACCGCCAAGTAGCCAAAATTGGGGAAAATAACCTGGGAGCAGAAACCTCTGGAGGGTGCTGCATAGGATGTGGCTGCAGGTGCCAGTCTGGAGACTGGCGGCGGTGCTGGGGTGGGGTGAGTCAAGGACTCGTTGCAGGATTGAGGCATCATGCAAGTGCTCTGGTGGTACAATTTTTAGGAAAACTGGAGGGCTGGTCTTTGGGGACACCGAAAGGAGCTTCACCGGCTGGAAACAGGCGCTGGGGTCAGGTCTCTGTCGAGCTGGCAGCGTTTGGTTTAATATGGCATGTTTGGGCTCTCTGTAAGTCAATTAGGAAGGAGCTTATGCAAAGCCGAATTAAACTACTCTTTTAGACAGCAATAAGCCAGCGCTGGCCTGGCTCCTTCGAGCAGGATGGAAACGGGCTCCTGCCACGGGTGCAGGGTCAGCATCGCCCTGGGGGGGACTGGTGTCAGACTGGGGGCTCCTGGTGGGGCTGGGGGCTCAGCTGCGCGTGGTCCTGGCACTGTCAGGCACCGGGGAGCTTCCCCTAACGAAGAAGCTTAATGAGCGTCCCACTGTGCGGCAGCACCTTAAGTCCTGGCATCCGGGGCGATGCGGAAAGAGGAGCCGATCCTTCCTTGGCCTGGATATGTGGCAGGTCTGAGCTGCCCCGAGCACCCTCCGCCTGGCTGCTGGGTAATCCCACAGGTTTAATCCTGCACCTACCCTTCGAGCGGTGAAGGTGCCCGGCCCCGTCTTGGGTTGCCTCTGAAATGGGAGGGACCGGTCCTACCCCCTGCCCCCAGCTCCTGGGGAAGCCCTTGGGGGTGCTTTGGCCGTGCATCCCCTTCCACAACCCCCCTCCTGCGCTGGAGCCGTGCTCCTTCGCACCGTGGTCCTGGTTTATCCCGACTTCAACGAGCCAGGGTTGTAATCGAGTGAATTAGAGGCTGTGGCATAGCGGTTGTACGGGTCAGGTCTGGATGAAGATGGTCCAGGCAACGAGGAGTTCCCGAATCGGCTACGGCAGCGAAGCCGTTGGGTTTACGCTGCTGTGGGCTCCGGCTTTACATCCCCGTGGGGTGGTTTGGGGGCGGGGGACACCCTCTCGCTTGGCCCCCACAAAGGGCTGAGAGTCTCACCCGGCTTCATGGTGAGAATTTTTTATATTTTAGGCAGGCGGGGGCTTGCCGGGGGGGGGGATGCTTGCCCAGGAGACCCCCCTGCCATGCTTCCCCCCGCCTGCCTCCGGGCAGGTCCCTAAGGGACGATGCCAGGGGCGATGCTGGGGTTGATGCGTCCAGAGGAGGGTGTGAAGCCGGGAGGATGATTTGCACCAGTGAAGGCAAACCCTGCCCCAGGCCCGGTGGGTGCTGCGCAGCCGTGCCGGGCTCAGGGAGGTATTTTGGGGTCCTGCCGCCCTCCCCCCAGGTTGGAAGCATGCTGTCGCTGCGCCACACGTCACACCTCTGCCTCTTGATTTCTTTGTCCCCTCTTTCCCCCATCCCTCCCCACACTGCTGTCCTCTGGGTGTCCCTTGTGCCACCTCTCACCGCCACCACCCCTGTCTCTGTCTTCCCCCCCGGCCTCCGGCAGCCGACCGGGCAGCAGGAGGCAGCCTCACCTGCCCAGGTAAGCGGGGTGGGGGGACGGGGCTGCCTGTGCTCTCATCCTGCACCCTCGCTTCATCGCAGCCTTCAGGGTGTAAGGCAGGGACCGGCTGCTCTTCCCGCGGGAGCACCTTCATTTTCCCACTCTTCCCGTTGCTTTTTGACCCCCCACCAGCCGTGCCCCGGCAGGGGAGAGCTGTGCCTGGTTTGCTTGGAAGGAGGAGAAACAGGACAGCGGAGCCAGGCTTTCATCCCTGGGATGGCATGGGGTCACGGAGACACAGGAGAGGGCAGGCAGCTCTCCGGAGCCCTTGTTTTGTGCCTGGAGTCGGGTTTGGAGGCAGAATCAGGCCCCCAAGGATGGGGGAAAGGCTGGGGGTGGCTCTGCCGTGCTGTTCCCTCTGGCTCGTGGGTCTGGGGCGCACACAGCAAGCCTGCTGGCGCGGCCTGGTTCCAGCAGGGCAGGCAGGGATGGCTTTCCCCCAGCCTTGACTACTCCAGACCCCCGTTGGCTGGAGAATAAACGCCAAGGCTAAAAGGAGCCGTGCAGGCAAGCCCCCCGTTGTGGTCGCAGTCCCCGCAGCGCGGCGGCGAGGGGGTGTGCTGTGCCCCCCTGATGCGTGGAGAGCCCCAACCCATGTGCCCATCCAGCACCCCAAGCCTTGCCGCGGGGCTGGCGAGGCTCGGCAAGAGGGCAGGACCGGCAAGTCACTGTCCCGTGTCTGTCCGTCTGTCCCTCCCACCCCTCCTTCGCTGCTTCGTGTCTCTTCTGCCATCAGCCCCATCGCAGACCTGCCGCCGAGCTCCGTCCCGTCAGCGCTGCATGATGCGTCTGGCTCCTCGCCTGCTGCCTCCGCTGCTCACCCCGCTCGCCACGGGCAGCCCCCGCTGCTCCTCCCTGCCAGCAAACGCGAGAGCTGGGGGTCCTGGCCCCCCAAGTGGGGTCTCTGCTGGGGCTCACCCTGGTGAAGGGAGGTTTGGGGACAGGCAGCTGGAGGAGCGGCAGCACTCGCCCATGCTTGCTGCCATCGCCTTCCAGCTCCGTGCGTTTGTTTTTCCCAAGCCCAAGAAGGAGCTGCGGCCGGAGGATGGCTCCGTCCAGCCGTCCCCTTCCCTGACCTCTCCTCCTCCTCCTCCTCCTCCGCAGGTTAAGCAGCCTGTCTTCCCTGGGTGATTCGTCTTCAGAGCGGAGGTCCCCCGGGCACCACCGCCAGCCCTCCGACTCCTCCGAAACCACAGGTAGGGTTGCCTGCCCCCCCCCCCCCCCCCCTTGCACTGGAGGCCCCGCATTTAGCGCCCTGTCCCCACGGGGAGCTGGGTGGCACATCGCCACCTGCCCCAGTCCTTGCAGCACCCTTGGGGACACGGCTCCTGCGCCCCTCCCAAAGTCACCCAGCCCAGGCTGCACGTGCCGGGGGAGGGCAGGACCCTTCCTCGGCTGCCCGGTGGGGCTAGGGATGATGCTCCAGCTGCCCGCAGACAGGGGCTCTCCCCACCCTGCCCGTGCTTGCCGGAGCACCCCATTTTCAGGAGAAGGGGTCCAAGGAGGGACGTCACGTGAAGGGTTTGTAGGGTGAGGAGGCATTAGCCATGCCTTGGGGTCTGGCAGTGGGGTGGCTGGTTCTCGGGAGAGCCGGCAGGAGCCGCAGCCCCTGAAACTGGGGGTGGTGGGGTGTCCCCACAAGCCAAGCCTGTGCCCCAGGCTCGGAGCCTCACTGGTTCTCCCTCCTCTCCCTCCCCAGGTCTGGTCCAGCGCTGCGTCATAATCCAGAAGGACCAGCATGGCTTCGGCTTCACCGTCAGCGGGGACCGTGTCGTCCTGGTGCAGTCGGTGCGGCCAGGTGAGAGGGGCCGGTGCTGGCAGCCGGCAGGGCAAGAGCAGGAGGGGCAGGAGCCTCAAGGCTCCCCTCGCTCGCTCAAAGCCACATCCCTTGGGAGAAAACTTGGGAGAAAGGGATTTTCCTTCCTAAGCTGGCTTGAGGGCTCATGACGGCATCAGCTGGGATAGGCAGGACGCGATTGCTGCGGGGAAGGAAGGAGGTTTTGGGGGGAGCTCCCCAAAACAGCTGCGCTCTCCCCACTCCTTGTACGACAACCCGGGGAGCTGCTGCTGGTGGGGGGGGCGGGATTCCCTTTGGGAGCACTGGGTAAACAGGGATTCAGCAGCTCGCTGCTCTTGGCGCTGTGCTGCGGGAGACGCTGCCGGTTTTGCTGTATAATGACTTTGCGGGGTGGCAGGGCTTGGAGCAGCAATTTAAATAGACAATGAGCTGCTTATTTTACAGCGGATGTTCCCACCTCCTCCCCCTTCCCCCCCTCTAGCCCGAAAGCCAGGAAAAATGAGAATATAGGAAAGGGAAAATGCTGCGAGTTTCAAGGGCAGGTTAAGGCTGGAGTGCCTCGCTCCCGCAACTGGATCTGCCTGGGGAGCCCCCCCCACATCAGCCCGGTTACCCCACAGCAGGCTGGGGGGGCAGGGCCGAGCTCCCCAGGTGCAGGACAGCCTGGAGTCCTGTCCCCCCTCTCCCTGCTCACTTCATTTGCCAATAACGAGATCATTAAAGCCGAAAGAATCTGAACAATCCGGCGTACTTTCCACTCTCGGAGCTCGCTGCCGTGTCTCAGGCCCTTGGCTTGGAGTTGAACCTAATGGAAACATTTTCCTCTTGGTTTTGGCTTTAGGAAAAGTGATTTTTTCATGTATTCCAACCTCGGCAGCTTTGTGAAAGAGCAGGCGGGGGGAGAGGAGACAGAGCAGTGCTGCTCTTCCTGGGCCCCGCTCCTGCCTTTGGGTCCAGGCACGTGGTGGCTCTCTAGATGTGTCGGAGCCAGCCCGGATGGTGGGATAACAGGTTGGGGCCCCCTCTTGCATCCCAAGACAGATGGAAAGGGCTGGGTTCCGGCTGGGTGAGCAGAGGAGGGCTTGTCTGGATCAACCATGAGCTGGATGTGTGCTGGCTGCCGTGCGTGAAGCACCCGAGGCCCGGCCACCAGCCTTCTCCTGCGGGAACTGGGTGCCCGGTGGTCCCCGTGCCCCCACCCTGGCAGGGTGAATGGCACAGAACGTGCCAGGCTGCCGTGGGGCCGGTGGAAGCGGAGTCCCTGGCTCTGCCTGCTGCCCCCCCTGTCCCTCCTGATGCCTGTCTCTCCTCCCTGTGTCACAGGAGGGGCGGCCATGAGAGCCGGCGTGCAGGAGGGGGACCGGATAGTCAAGGTGAGCGTCCCCAGCTGTCACCCCCGCTGCTTCTCCGTGTGGGGCTTCCCGCCCCGCTCCCTGCCACCAGCCTTGCTGACCCCCTTTCTCCTCTCCCAGGTGAACGGCACGATGGTGACCAACAGCTCTCACCTCGAAGTGGTGAAGTTAATCAAGTGTGAGTATGGCCAGGGAGCTGTGGTGGCTCCTTCTCATCCCAGGTGACCAGCAGCCCTGGTCTCCACTGGCCAGCTGCTCTGCCTGGCTGCCCCGCTCCGTCCTGCCCAGGCTGCTGCTGTGGGTGAAATGGGAGGAGGCGCTGAGGTTGAGGATATTGGTGGCAGCTGGCCCCTACCTCCTGCACCCGTGATGAGACCTTCTGCCCCGTAGCAGGGTCCTAAAAAGACAAATCAGTCTTTCCCTCTTCAGTCACGAGCCTTGCAGCGTGGCGAGGGGCACCGCGTTCCTCCCCAGCGTGGGAGGCCACGGGATCCCACCAAAGGGCAGCGCTTGATTCTTGGGGAAACGGGGAGAAAAACCTGTCTCGGTCCTTCCGTGAGCGTTTGCAGGGGGGGCCAGGCTGGCACCCGCCACGGCAGAGGTGGCCTCGCTGCTTGCAGGGACAAGGACATGCCCACCCTGATGCTGTGATGCCCGTCGGACGTTTGAGGTCGAGAGAGTGAATAACAGAAGGTCTTTCTCATTCTCCCACTGCCCAATTTTTCCAGCTGGTGCCTACGTCGCTCTGACCCTCCTGGGCTCTCCCCCTCCTTCGGTGGGGCTCTCCAATTCTCAGCAAGACATGAGCGTGGCAGGGGCTCCCCGCGTCACCCCTGCCTGTCCCCCACCGCCTCCTCCCCCGCCGCTCCCCCCGCCGCAGCGCATCACCGACCCCAAGCCCCTGCAGGTAGCAAACAGCGCGGTGCCCCCCCACCCCCCGCCAAGCCCTCCACGCTGCCACCCGGCGTGGGGGGGCGGGAGGAAGGCAAAGCTCAGCCTGTTCCTTTGCATCCATCTGAAACTGCAGGACCCTGAAGTCCAGAAGCACGCGACACAGATTCTCCGGAACATGCTGCGGCAGGAGGAGGCAGAGTTACAGGTGCGACGGCGACACGGCTCTTGCAGCACGCGGTCACCTGCGTGTGCTGCAGCCCGCTGCCCACCGAACCTGCTCAGCCCCGTTGCCTCGTGGGCGGTGGGATGGGGCTTATGGGGTTGGGGTCAAGGTGAGCATCCCCTCTCCTCTCTCCACCCAGCGCTTCTACGAGGTGTACAGCCGCAACCCTGCCACTGCGGTGGAGGAGCAGATCGAGGGAGCACGCCGGCGGGTCAGCCAGCTGCAGCTCAAAATCCTCCAGGAGACTGGTGGCTCCATGGTATGTGAAATTAGTGGGGTTATACCCGGTTCAGGGGTGCTGCCGTCCCGCCAGCTCCCTCTGAGCCTGGCTGGAGCCTGGGGAGACCCTCCCAAGGTGGTGGGCACAGTGATGGAGACGTGCCTCGTTTCCAAAACCTGCTGAGCCGGTGCCTGGCTGTCCCCACGTGCCGGTCCAACACTCCTCCTTGCGTTGCAGGATTCGGGGCAGCTGTGCAGTGACTCCAGCTTGGCCGGTTTCAGGATGACGGAAGGTGGGTTGTGCTGGCGGCTGGGACCGTCCCCATCTCCTGAACGTGGCAGGTCAATCTCTTGTCTGCTCCCAGGACGCCTCTCCCTGGACTCGCAGGACGGTGACAGTGGGTTGGAGTCCGGGACGGAGCGGTTCCCCTCCGTGAGTGAGGTGAGAGCGGGGTTACTGCGGCCGTGGGGAGCCCACCCCAACTTCTGCTGGGCCCTGGGAATGGTGATGAAGCAGTCTGTGCATCCTTGGGGGTCAGGGACCTGCCTTTGCAACCCCAATATTTGTTTGCCCTCTGAACGAACGGAATTCCTTCTCATGCCGGCTTAGCTCTGAATTTCTTGGGCTGGTAGCGCTTAGCCTGGTGTGTCTGCCCCCAAAATGAAGGGGACCCTGGAGTTTTCTGGCTTTTCTGATGGTCCCCGAGGGGTTTTGTGGTTTCCAAGTTCCCTGGGCCCGTCTCCCTTTACGGTCTCTGACCTGGGAACCGCTCTCAGGGTGGCCCCAAGTGGCGCCGCTGGGTGGGTGAGCGACGGTGGCATCTCCCGGTGCGGAGCCTGGCCGTCCCCACAGCCTGCGTCCCCTGACGCCCGCGCTGCCATCCCCAGCAGATCTCCCTGAACCGCAATTCCGTCCTCTCCGACCACGGCCTGGACAGCCCACGGACCTCGCCGGTCATCACCGCCCGCCTCTTCCAGCACCATCGCCGGCAGGGCTCCGACACCCCCGGCACCCCTTCTGCCGAGCAGGTGGGCTGCGGCTGGGGGAGGGTCCCGCTGCAGGGCCAGGGCGTCTGAGGGGTGCTGGACCCGATCAGACGTGCTGCAAGCCTCCCTGGGGAGCGGGTGGGGGGGTGCTGCAGGGAGGAGGAGGGTGTCCCCCCAAAGCCGGGGTGCCTGGCTCCTGAACTGTGTCCCCCCTCTCCCTGGCAGGGGTTAGACCGGACAGGGCGACCCCTCATCATCGGGCCGGAGGAGGATTGTGACCTGGGATATTTCAATAACGAGGTAACGGTGTCCAAAGTATTCTCGGCTTTTGTCCCCTTCCCGCCTGGGTCCCTTTGTGGTCCCTGGCACCTGGTGGCATTTAGGCGTCATCCCAGGGGACATCCAGGGATGGGCTGGTCCAGCAGAGGGAAGTGCCCGGCTGGG
Organism: Falco peregrinus; assembly: GCF_023634155.1. Taxonomy (NCBI): domain Eukaryota; kingdom Metazoa; phylum Chordata; class Aves; order Falconiformes; family Falconidae; genus Falco; species Falco peregrinus. Next base: position 4,144,427 of record NC_073740.1, on the reverse strand, counting down.
ATGAGGAAAGGAGCACGGGAGCTGGGGATTTATCCGGGTGCTGAGCTGTGGGATGGGCCTAATCCGGAGGAGTTAATTCCTTTCCATCCTATCTGTCTCTTTCTCCTCTGGTCCCTTCTCTGCGCAGTGCGACTCCCTCTTCCAGGACCTGGGCAAGCTGAAATCCCGGCCGGCGCATCTGGGGGTCTTCTTGCGTTACATCTTCTCCCAGGCAGATCCCAGCCCCCTGGTAAGGGACCTGCCGGTGTCACCGACGCAGGGGGTGGCATGCAGCTGGGCTGGCGTATTTGGCACCCTCCTTTCGCCCGTTGGCTGAGCCGCTGGGCAGAGCTCTGTGTCACCCTGCTGCAGGGGCTGCCAGCCTGCGGTTCCCCCAGCTGTGTGTACACGAGAGGGAAACGCAGCGTAGGGTTACACTTCCTCCCCTTCCTCCCCTTCCTCCCCTTCCTCCCCTTCCTCCCAGGCGTGGCATGGTGGGGTGCTGCCCTCCCCAGACCCCAGGGAACGTGTTTCACGGACGCTGCTTCCCTGAGCCTTTCACCTTCCCACTTCGAAACCTTCCTCCTCCTTCGCTGCCCACCTCTGCTCTCCCCTCCTTGCAGCTCTTCTACTTATGCACGGACGTTTGCCAGCAGACGACAGCCAAGGATTCCCGGGTCTTGGGGAAGGACATCTGGAACATCTTCTTGGATAGGAACGCGGTAAGGGCAGGATTTGGCTGTGAGCCTGCACAAGAGTCCTTGTCCCTGCAGGGGACCAGCTGGAAAGCCAGCTTTACCTGTCACCTCCCTTGCCTGGGGATGCTTTTTAAATGGTGTTTTTGCCACTGACCTTGCTTTGCTGCTGCTGGTTCCTCTGCATCGGTGCAAGCGGTTGCATAAGGCGCGTAACCACATGTTGCACAACTGCGGCTGCCCTGGTGCCTGGAAGCTGGGTGCAGGCAGGAGAGGAGGGTCCCGGCAGCGAGGACGGGGCTCCAGGCACTCCCGGAGCTCCAGGCACTCCCGTTAGGGCTCCTTTGGAGGGAGTGGGCTCCCGTGGTGCTGCTCCAGAGGGGGTTGTGCGCTGGGGGCTGGGCGCTTGCTGTGTGAGATTCCCAGCTCTAGCCCCTTTGGCTGCAGAAATTGCCACCGGGCGATGGTGCAGGAGCGCAGGGCACGCTCTCCACGCTGGCTTGAGCGGGGTTGTGGCGTGCATGCCGTATCTCCAGCCCCTTCCAGCCCCACTCGCTGCACGGGGAAAGCGACCCAGCGCTGAGCCACTCTTCTCTGCCTTCCCTCCCCAGCCTCTCCGAGTGAAGGTGTCTGAGCAGCTCCTGGCAGAGATCGGTGAGTGAGGGGCTGCCGCGTGGGGTGCCGCAGCTGGGGGTCTGCCCTAACACCCGTGGTCTGCCCCACTGGCACCTTCGCCCTGGACGAAGGCTGTTTGTTAGGGTGCCAAATCGGCATCCCAAAGGAATTCTGCAGGACTCTGCCTCTTGCTCTCTTAGGGAGGGTGCGCTGAGGTTTGGGACTGGGGTTCCTGAGCATTCCCCCAGCTCGGCCCCGGTGGTCCTGGGGGATTTATCGTGGGCAGGTGTCTCAGCCTGGGTGTGCAGAATGGGAGACAGGTTGTCCCAGCCTGGAAACCAACTGGGAAGGACGCTGTGCTCTGGCAGGGGGAGGCCAGCAGAGAGGCTCTGCGGGCTCCCCGCCTGCCCTGCTCTGCCCAAGACCCTGAGGCTGCCAGCAGATCCCTTGTGCCCTTCCCTGCACGCTGAGCCTTGGTTGGTGACACCGATTCTCCTCTCCTATCCCCAGAGACTCGCCTGCGGAATGGGGACGATGTCCGAGCCGCCCTCTTTGAAGCTCAGGAGATGGTGATGCCCGAGATACAGGAGCAGATCCAGGACTACAGGTAACGGCTGCCTGGGTGCCCCGCAGAGCTCGGTGGGCTCCTGCCCGTGCGGGTGGCCCTGACCCTTGTCCTCCGCAGAACAAAGCGCACCATGGGCCTGGGGAGCCTGTATGGGGAGAACGACCTCTTGGACCTGGATGGGGACCCCCAGAAGGAGCGGCAAGTGGCCGAGAAGCAGCTGGCCCAGTTGGGCGACATACTGTGAGTGCCGGGCTGCTGTGGGGGATCCCTGCCCTGCACGTGGGGGAGCGCCTTGGCTTGGATCTGGGGCGAGAACGTGGGGAAGGGGATGGGACACGGGCTTAGCGTTGCTCCTGGGTCCGACTTGATGCACGCATTTGCCATCGGAGGTGGGAAGGAGAGTTTGGAGCAGGCGCTGGGTGCAGTGTGGGCAGGGGGCATGGCGGGGTGGAGGGCTGGGTGCCGCCAGCGCCCTGCCTGGGGGCTGGGTAGAGGAGCCTGTTTCAAACAAGCTCTTTGATCTCTCCCGTCTCTCTCTCCAGGTCGAAATACGAAGAGGACAGGAGGTGAGTGCACGGCAGGAGCACATCCAGATGTGACTGCCTTACAGCTGTTAGCTGAGGAGGCAAAAGAAATCGCAGGAGCATCCCCTCCCCGTGCCGGCCTCTGGCACCCTCTCCCCATGCCAGGGGTATCCCTGGTGGGCTCTCAGGCTGTGCCTGGGGAAGGGTGAACGCTTCCCTAGGGGTCCTGGTGTGCCAGCCGCAGCCCCCTGCCAGCCTGTGCCACCCCAGCTCGCCCCCTTCAACTGCTTCTTGCCTTTCCTGCCTTCTCACTCCCCCTGCATCCCAACCCGGGCATCCTCTCCTGCCTGGGGAGGGAAGGACCCTCTCTCCCCGCAGAGCCCTGCGGGACGTCCCAGCCTCCCCCCTGGCCTGCGGTGCCCTGTCCTGGTGTCGGATCTGCAGCCTCACGCTCTCCTCTCTTCCAGCTCCCCCATGGCTTTTGCCCTCAGCACGTATATGAACCACACAGGCATCCGCAGCCGGGAGCCCCGGGTGGCCGGCACCAGTGAGAAGGCTCCGTCCCTCCCGGACAGGGACAAGTGGCTGCCCTTCTTCCCCAAGACCAAGAAGGTGGGTGGCTCTGGCTGTTGGATCTTCCGAGGCAACCTGAGGAGGGGTTCTCCGGAGATCCCCATCCCCCCCGCCAGTGCCTTGAGGAGGTGCTTAAGCTGGATCCCAGCCCCCTCCCTTTCCCGACAGCTCATGCCGCAGCATTCAGCCAGTGCGGCAAAGGCTGGGGACCCCCCCGGGGCTCACGGGGTGGCATGTCTTTTTATCGTTGCTCCTCTCGGGTGTCCCCACAGAGCAGCAGCACGAAGAAGGAAAAGGATGCCATTGAAGACAAGAAGCGCAACCCCATCCTCAAGTACATTGGGAAGCCCAAAATCTCCTCCCAGAGCAGTGAGTATGGGGGACCTGCTGGGCTGCTGTACCCCCCAGCCTCCCTGCTGCCTGCAGGGGAGCCGCGGCCGTCGGGGTGCCTGGCGGCTGTCGGGTGGCCTTTGGCACCCGTGGGACTCCTCTTCACCCGGCTGTAGGCATTTCTCGTCAGCCACCCTCTGCGCTCCTCCAGCCGCTCTTTGGAAACCTGTTGTCTCAGCCGCCCCTGCTCCCACGTGGCTTTGAGGGGAGCGGGAAGGGAGCAGAGCCGAGCTCTGTCCCCCCCGAGATTTATCTTCCGTACCCCGTCCTGCAGGCTTACGGGCTGCTGGCTGTGCCTTAAAAGTGCCGCAGCTCCTGGGGGGGCTGAGGTGGCGGAGAGCAAGTGTGCGCACATACATGTGTGTGTGTACACGTGTGTGTGCCTGTGTTCCTCTTCCTCCCCTTCTGCTTTGAGTTCTCATGTCGTTAGCTCACACGTTCCCTCTTTGCCTCCTTCGTTGCCGAAATGCAGGATTGATTTGACATCTCATTTTTGTTTTTCCTTTCAGCATTTCATGTCCCTTTGTCCCCTGTTGAAGGTAAAAGGCCTCTTCTTTCATTTGCCATTCACCTCATGTGCTTTGTTTTATTTTGTGTGTCCCCCCTGAGCTACTCCAGTGTTGTCACACCGGGTGTCAGGGTGGGCTCGGATGGGTGCCATGGGGTCCGGGAGGAGGGCTGCCCACAGCAGCCAACCATTCCCACCCAGTGCTCGAGCATCCCGGGCGCCTTCTCAGCGCATCACCCCGAGGAAGCTGGCAGCCAGCCTCGGGGAATGCCCCTGGATGAGCGAGCACGATGCTGCCAGCGCCTTAGCCGAGCTGGATGCTGCTCTGCTGGGCAGATGGCCGAGGCCGCGGTGCCATGGGGTGGGCGGCAGCACCAGCATCTGCCCAGCCGTGCCCAGCCCTGTCTCACCGGGGTTGCTTCCTTGCTTTCCCCCTGACAGTCAAACCCGGCAATGTGAGGAACATCATCCAGCACTTTGAGAACAACCAGCATTACGAGAGCCAGGAGCCTGGCACCCAGCGGCTCTCCACTGGCAGCTTCCCTGAGGATCTGCTGGAGTCAGACGGGTAGGGCAGGGGGAGGCGGCGGGGGCAGCCTGTGCTTTCAGGGTTTTGTTCTATCACAGGGACATCCATCCCTGCTCATCCCACCAGGCTCAGCCTGTTCTTGCCTTTGTCTCCCCTACAGTTCCCGTGCTGAGGTCAAGCTGGGCCGCTCGGAGAGCTTGAAAGGCCGGGAGGAGATGAAGAAATCCCGGAAAGCAGAAAACGTGCCTCGCTCCCGGAGCGATGTGGACATGGATGCCGCAGCCGAGGCCACGAGACTTCACCAGTCAGCATCATCTTCTGCTTCCAGTCTGTCCACGAGGTGGGAGGTGCTGTCCGAGCCCCGAGCAGGGAGGACTGGGGGTCCCCTGGGTGTGTTTGGCTTCAAAGGGCAGCTGGGACAGCCGGGGGTCTGGAGGCTGAACGCCTTGGGTTGAGACACTCTCCTGGGAAAGCTCTTGCTAAGCCTGTGGGTCAAGGCTGAGCCCCAGGCACGCAGGGCAGGGTGGTCCCGGCCTCGCAGTGCCTGCAGAGCCTCCTGGCCGGCGTTTCCCAGGGGAAAACCGAGAATTGGGCTTTTAATTCCCATTTAACTCCCATTTGTGCCCTGAACCTCACAGCCGGTAGCACCGGTGCCACGGCTGGAGGGGCTTAGAGAAATGCTGCTGGGTGCTGCCCCGTGGGGTGCAGCGATGGGGGGAAGGGGGCCAGCACGTCAGGACACGAGGGTGACTCTCCTGTCCTTCCTCAGGTCGCTGGAAAATCCCACCCCCCCGTACACGCCGAAGATGGGACGCAGGTGAGTGGCCCAGCCTCGCTCTCTGCCCTCTCTACCGCGCCGCCCCGAGCCAGCCCGGGGCCCGGGGGCCAGTTTGCCTTCAGAGCAGGAGGGTCACTGTAGGGGCGTGCAGGGGCTGTGCCCCCGCTTTTGGGGGGGTCAGAGGGGCTCCGTCTGCACCTTCCTAGCTTCTCCCTCCCCGTCAGCCAGCCTTGACAGAGCACAAGGGGAGGCGATGCCCCGGGAGGGAGTCCCCTGTTAGCTCTCCATCCTCCTGGGGCGAGGGGGCACCTCTGTTCCCTTGTGTCTCACGCAGGAGCTTAAAGGACCTATATAGATGTCTGCTGGGGGACCTAGGCTTTTAGCTCAAGAGTCAGAGGCTTGTACTTCTTGTGCTGAAGGCCCCGGGTTTCAAGCCGAAATAGGGCCCAGGTAGATATTGGCTGTACTGGGAGCGCTGCGGGGTGGGCTGGCTGGCTGCGGGTGGCTGCAGAGTACTCCCACCGCCACCTTTCACCCTCCCAGGAGCATCGAGTCGCCCAACCTGGGTTTCGGCGTGGATCCCTTCCTGCCTCACCTCCTGGAGGACGAGCAAGGCCAGCTCTCCGACCTGGAGCCCGAGCTGGACTCCCAGAACTGGCAGCACACGGTCAGCCGGGAGCTGGTGGCCAACCTACCGCAGAAGGAGATTGACCGGCAAGAGGTGATCAACGGTAAGAAGCAGGGGGCTTCCCAGGGACGCGAGGGACCCCCCCAGCAGCGTCCCCCCCGGCACCTCAAGGCTCCCCCGGGCGTTTCTCCACCCCTGTGCCTTTTGCACAGAGCTCTTTGCCACCGAAGGGTCTCACCTCCGCATCCTCCGAGTCCTCGACCTCCTCTTCTACCAGCGGATGAAGAAGGAGAGCCTGCTGTCCCGGGAAGAGCTGGCGCTCCTCTTCCCCAACCTCCCTGACCTGATAGAAATCCACAGTAAGCCTCATCCCGCTCGGATCCTGCTCCTCCCTGGAAATACCCCCCTGCAGTGGGAGCAGAGGGTGGCCCGCGGCTACCCCGGGCTCCTGCGTGGTCACACACCGCTCAGACCAGCCCCGCTGAGGGCATCGTACCATCTTGCCGCTCCCGTTTCTTCTTCCCCTCTCCCGGGAACAATCCAAAACCTGACTTTTTTCCGGGCTTTTCCAGCGCCTGTGTCTGGGATGCCTGGTCTGTACCAGCCCCTGGTGTAGCACACTTGCAGGACACGCCTTCAGTGTCACGCTCCTTGACATGCTGCACCCGTGACAGCAGCAATCGAAGCCCACGTGGCTCTCAGCCCCCTCCCCGCACCTGCACCCGTGCCCAGCAGGGACCCTGCCAGCTTGGTGGGTGCTCCCACGGGTGATGTGAGTGGCCCCGGTGCCTCATTGACGTGAGTCCTGTCTTGTCTCTCACATCCTCGTTCAGATTCTCTCTCCGAATCCATGAAGAAGCTCCGGGAAGAAGGACCAATCATCAAAGAAATTGGGGATCTCATGCTGTCTCGGGTAAGGGGGGGACAGGGGTGGTAGAGCCCCCATGGACATCTTCTTGTCCTCCAGCGTGGAGGGCTTGACATCTTGCAGGGGAGGTGGAGGTGACCCCACTGTCACTCTGGCTGTGGCTGCGCTCAAGAGCAGACGAGCTGGACCATGGCTGGTCCGATGCTGGTCACCCCAGTTTCTGTGTGACCCCTGTTTCTCAGCGACCGGTGGGAGAAAGCTGGGGGGCACAGCTTTTGCGTCCCAGTTGCAAAATGAAACCTGGGGGCGGGGGAGGGGGCTTAGAAAATCCGTGAAATATTAGGGATGGGAACAGGATTTCCCTCAGCGAAGGATGCTCCGGGGTACCGGCAGCATCTGGGTGGGGGAGCGGGGGCTGCTGGCTCGCAGCAGATGGGAGAAACGAGCTCGGGGAGATGTGGGGGGGTCAGGGCCAAGCCGGGGGGTGCCTGAGCCCACTTCTCCCCTGCACACACACACACACACACCCCCAGTTCGACGGCCTGGCCAAAGAGGAAATCCAGCAGGTGGCTGCTGACTTCTGCTCTTACCAATCCATTGCCCTGGAGCTGATCAAAACCAAGCAGCGCAAGGAGAGCCGTTTCCAGATCTTCATGCAGGTTTGTCCCTCCCCTGGGCAGTTCCTCGTCCCGGGGCTCCCCTGGCTTCCCCCTGATCCCACCTCGGGGCTTTCCACCCTCCTCCCTCTGCCCTAGGAAGCAGAAAGCAACCCCCAGTGCCGGCGCCTGCAGCTCAAGGACTTGATCATCTCCGAAATGCAGCGTCTGACCAAGTACCCGCTGCTGCTGGAGAACATCATCAAGCACACCGAGGGTAAGGGGCTGGGGGACACACCGGGGGAGCTTGTCCCCAGGGCTGCTTGGCTGCCTGCTCCCACCTCCAGCGCGTCCTTCCCTTCTGCCGTGGGGCTGCTGCCTTTCTGTGGCCAGCCAGAGCCAGATCCCAGGGTTGGAATGGGGGGTTGGGGGGATGTGCTGCCTTTCTAGCAGAAAGCTGGACCAGGGGGGTCTCCTGCCTTTCTGTGGCCAGCCAGAGCCAGATCCCAGGGTCGGGGGGGGGGGGATGTGCTGCCTTTCCAGCAGAAAGCTGTGCCGGGGGGGTCGCGGGGTGGGGGACATCTCCCTCTTGTCGGCAGGGAGCCCTGGGCTGGTGGCGTTTTGTGCCCAGGATGCGGCTGGGAACCTGGGGCGGTGAGACGGGGACGACCCCATCTCCTGTGGGTTCTGCTGCTGGCTGACCCGCTGTCCCCTCCCCACGGTCCCAGCGGGCACCTCGGAGCACGAGAAGCTGTGCCGAGCCCGGGACCAGTGCCGGGACATCCTCAAGTACGTGAACGAGGCGGTGAAGCGAGCGGAGAACCGACACCGGCTGGAAGGCTACCAGAAACGCCTGGATGCCACCTCGCTGGAGAGGACCAGCAACCCGCTGGCTGCTGAGTTCAAGGTCAGCTCCTGGGCACCAGCCGGGGGAAGGGGGGGCAGCGGGGGTCTGCCCGGCCCCCAGCCCACGCTCACCACCGCCCTCGGCTCCCTGCAGAGCCTGGACCTCACCTCCCGGCGCATGATCCACGAAGGGCCACTCACCTGGCGCATCAGCAAGGACAAGACTGTGGGTACGGACCTTCCCCACCACCCGGTACTGGGAGCGCTGGGAGACGACCCCCCCCCTCCCCTGCATCCACAGCATCCCCCAGGACATGGGCACGATACCTCCAGCCCCAGCAGCGTTACGGGGACCCTCTTAGCCCCACTTTGCCACATCTGCAGGGCCATCGTCCCTCCTGGCAGCCAGGAGGGAGGTTCCACCTGGCTTGCGAGCGCATCCCTGGCTGAGCCTCGGCTCTCTGTCCCCTGTCCCACCCCAGACCTGCACGTGCTGCTCCTCGAGGACCTCTTGGTGCTGCTGCAGAAGCAGGACGAGAAACTGGTGCTCAAGTGTCACAGCAAGACGGCGCTGGGCTCTTCGGACAACAAACAGACCTTCAGCCCCGTCCTCAAGCTCAACTCGGTGCTCATCCGCTCCGTTGCCACAGGTAGGGACAAGGACCAGGGAGAAGCCGCGTCCTCCTGTGACCCCGCTGGGGACAGCCGTGTCAGCGGGTTGTCTTGAAGCCCTTGCCGTGCTCCTCTTCCTCATGGCTCTGGGCCACCCCGTGCAGATAAACGAGCCCTCTTCATCATCTGCACCTCGGAGCTGGGACCCCAGATCTACGAGCTGGTGGCGCTGACGTCCTCGGAGAAAAACACGTAAGGGTGGCGGGGGCTGAAGCCATGGGGAGGGGAGGGGTGGGGAGACCCCCCTGCGAGGGGGGGGGTGCAGCAGGCAGCTGAGCTGCCACAGTCCAAGGATTTCTTAAACCAAGCAGCGTTATTTTCTGTTCTTTCAAAAAATAGATACTAGAAAAGCCTGGTAGCCTGTTGGCTGCCAAAATTCCCGGGAGGAAAAAAAAGCCTTTCCCAGGGGGACCCCAGCCCGGCGCCTGCCCCCCCGCAAACCTTTGTGGGCACGGGAGAGGAGGGGGTCTTTGGGGGGGGGTCACCCAGCACGGCGGGTCCTTCCCCGGGGGGGGTCTTTTGGGGGGCAGAAGAGCCGGGTGCTGGCACTTACCGTGTGCTCTGTAGGTGCGAAGGGTGGTGACAGCGGGGTGGGGGGCATCACCGCCGCGCTCCGAATGGGGACCGGGGGGGTGGTCTGACAGGTCCCTGGCAGGGCAGGGGGTTATCTGGGGGGGGCAGCTGATGAGCTCTGGGCCCCGCAGGTGGATGGAGGTGCTGGAAGAGGCGGTGCAGAGTGCCACGAGGAACGCCACCCTTCCCCCCCAAGCGCCGGACACCGGAGCCCACCCGTGTGGCACCCCCCGGGTGAGCAACCCAGCTCTTGCTGGGAGCTGGGATCCTATCCCAGTGCTGTACTGGTGGGCGCTGGGGGCTGAGGCCAGCGGGTCGCTGATCTTTCCAGAGGGCGGTTGAGGTGGTGACAGGGTCCTCCCTGCTCGCTGGGGACCTGGGGGGGGGGGGCGGGGGGGGCTGGCCGGGGGCGCCACCTGGCACTTTGGGGGGGGGTCTTTGGGGGTCGGTGCTGCCCGGGGAGCCCCTGGCTCCAGCCTCTTCCCTAAGGAATGTTCTCCATCCCGCAGGCTGGTGTTACAGGATCCCGACGTCTCCCCGCTCCTGTCCCCAGGGCGCCAGCTCTGCGGCGGAGGCAGAGGATTGCCCCCCCAGGTGAGCCCCCCGCCCCCTGCCCCTCTTTTGGGGGGACGGAATGTGGGTCTGAACCAGCTCCCCTTCTCCCCACAGCGGATAATCCCAGCGCCCTCCTGGGAAGGGAAGAGCCGCCGGCGCTGCTGGAGGAGCCGGTGGGCAGCGAGGTGGAGGAAGGGGAGGAAGAGCTGCCCGCAGCCCCCCCCGCCCACGGGGGGTCGAACGGGGAGGTGACCGACCCCCTCCCAGCTGAGCGGGCCCGGACCCCCCACGCGCCTGCCGCTGCCGGGGGTCGGCACGGAGGGGCTGGCCGAGGCGGCGCTGGAGGATGGTGAGTGTCACTGGGGGGGCTCCAGGGGGGGAAGACCCCCGCTCTGCCACGGGGAGCTGAACCCCCAAAACCCGCCTTTTTCCCCTCCACGCCCCATCCCAGTGGAGAACCTGCGGCTCTTGATCCTACGGAGGCTCCTGCCCTGCCGGGACGCGGAGCCCGAGGATGACCTGACGCCCACGCCCTCGGTCATCGGGGGGTCCCGGCCAGGCCTGGGATTCGGTGCTCTCCAGCCAGGATTCGGCCTCCCAGGAGGTGCTGGCGGACCCCCCCCGCCCCCCCCGAGGACACGAAGCCCCCCCCCGAGCCGGGAAGGTGTGGATGAGACTGAGACGGGTCCGACTGCCGAGGAGCCGAGCGGCTACAAAGTCGTCCGAAAAGGTATTGGGGTGGGTGACAGCGGGGGGGCGGGCGCCCAGCACCCCTCTCCTGTCCCCAACCTGCCCCTCGCTGGGATTTGGGGTCTCCCTCCCCTGCCTGCCTGCGCAAGCTTTGTGGGATTGGGGCAGGGGGCTTCCACGGGGGGGGGGCGAGGGGTGTGGGGGAAGCCCCCTCTCTCCTATGTGCGCCCCAGGGAGGGAGGGGCTCTGGCGGGTGCTGGTGGTGGGTGCTGCTGGGTGCTGGGTGCTGCTGGGTGGTGATATTGGGGTGCTGGTGGAGGGTGCTGCTGGGTGCTGGGATGCTGGTGCTGATATTGGGGTGCTGGTGGAGGGTGCTGGTGCTGGGTGGTGCTCGGTGCCAATATTGGGGTGCTGGTGGAGGGTGCTGATGGGTGCTGGGGTGCTGCTGGGTGCTGGTGAAGGGTGTTGATTTGTGCTGATATTGGGGTGCTGATGTCTGCTGGTGCTGGGATGCTGCTGGCTGCTGATACTGGGGTGCTGGTGCTGGGTGCTGCTGGGTGCTGATATTGGGGTGCTGATAGCGGGTGCTGGTGCTGGGTGATGATATTGGGGTGCTGCTGGTGGATGCTGCTGGGTGCTGCTGGCTGCTGAAACTGGGATGCTGGTGCTGGGATGCTGCTGGCTGCTGGAATGCTGCTGGCTGCTGAAACTGGGATGCTGGTGCTGGGTGCTGGGTGCTGCTGGCTGCCGATACTGGGGTGCCGGTGCTGGGGTGCTGCTGGGTGCTAATGGCTGCTGAAACTGGGGTGCTGCTGCTGGGTGCTGCTGGCTGCCGATACTGGGGTCCTGGTGCTGGGATGCTGCTGGGTGCTGCTGGCTGCTGATACTGGGATGCTGGTGCTGGGATGCTGCTGGGTGCTGGGATGCTGATTTCTGCCGATACTGGGATGCTGGTGCTGGGCTGCTGGGATGCTGCTGGCTGCTGAAACTGGGATGCTGGTGCTGGGTTGCTGCTGGGTGCTGCTGGCTGCCGATACTGGGATGCTGGTGCTGGGCTGCTGCTGGTGCTGGGCTGCTGCTGGTGCTGGGCTGCTGCTGGGTGCTGCTGGCTGCCGATACTGGGATGCTGGTGCTGGGCTGCTGCTGGTGCTGGGCTGCTGCTGGGTGCTGCTGGCTGCCGATACTGGGATGCTGGTGCTGGGCTGCTGCTGGTGCTGGGCTGCTGCTGGTGCTGGGCTGCTGCTGGGTGCTGCTGGCTGCCGATACTGGGATGCTGCTGCTGGGCTGCTGCTGGTGCTGGGCTGCTGCTGGCTGCCGATACTGGTGTGCCGGTGCTGGGTGCCGGTGGCGGGGCCTGCTCACCCCTTCCCTCTCCCTCCCCCCTCTCTTTTCGGGGTGCACAGCCCAGGCGGAGGGTGCTAAGGAGGCCACGCCCTCGCCAGGCAGCAGCCAATCAGAAACTGAGCTGCAGGAAGGAGGCGGAGCTAATGTAGATGGTAAAGAGCCCCCCCCATCCCCTCCCCAGAGCCGCAGGGTGTCCCAGTGTCCCCAGTAGGGCCAGGGTCCCGTTTCCCAGCAAAGGGGGTGCTCTTGTGTCCCTCCAGGGGCACCGTGTCCCCTAAGGGGACGTGTGTCCCTGCCGGGGGGGCGGTGTCACTTGGGGGGACCTGTCCTTGTTGGGGGGGGACGGGACACACAGAGACCTGTCCCCATGGCCAAGGTCACCCAGTGCCACCGCAGCCCCCACCGTGACCCAGAGGCAGCTGGAAACGGCTGGATCCTGACATGAAGGGGCACAACCTGCTGCCCCCTACATGGGGGGGGGGCAAGACCTCAGGCAGACACCCCCCTCCCCTCCCCGCCCCGGGGGCCACCAACACCCAGCCGAGCAGGTCCCGGCTCCGTTCACGCCGCTCATCCCCTCTCCAGGCAACTACTTCTACGTCAGCATGCCCACGGGACCCCCCCCAGCCAGACCCCGTGCCCCCCTCCAGCCCCCCGCGGGGCTCCCCGCAGGAGGCACCCCCCCGTCCCAGCCCTGCCGAGGGGTCCCCAGACCCCCCAGCTCCCCTCTGCGACGTGGACCTCATCTTCCGCACCATCGAGCAGCTGACGCTGAAGCTCAACAGGCTGAAGGTGAGCCCCCCCCCCCCCCCGCCCCCGAATACTGGGGAAAGCCGGGGGCGGCGGGACGGGCCTGGACCCCAAAGCTGCGCCCACCCCTCTGACCTGGCCCCCTTTCTCCTGGGCACCCCCCAGGCTGTGGAAACAGCCCACCGGGACCTGCTGCGGTCCCTGGGGCGCAGCTCCTCAGCCGATGCCACCCCGCTGGGGGGCTCAGCCCCGGAGATGGATGGGTGGTCCCAGCGGCCCCCCAGCCCTGACAGTGACAGCCCCTTGTCCCGCGCCCTCCGGAGCCTGCAGGGCCCTGCCACCAACGCCCCAGGTAAGACCCACCCCCAGGCAGCGCTTCCCTGCCCCCCCCCCCCAATCCCTTTGCCCCCCTGTCCCCCTCACCCCTTTCTCCCCATCTCTTCCAGGCTCCAGAGCCCCCCTCGCCGAGGACCCCGCTCGCAACACCGGCCTTTAGCCACAGTGGCGAGGGGGGTGGGGGTGGGGTGGGGGGGTGTCTCTTCCCCCCCCCAGAGTCGCTCAAAGCCGGGGAGCTGCCCGAGAGCCCCCCGTGCCCCCCACCCCCTGCCGCGGGAGCCTCCCCCAGACCGCCAGGGCTTTGTCTGGAAGGAGGGAGCACAATCCAGCGGGGTCGGCAGCCGGGACCCCCCTCACCCCTTCGCATGGCAGCCCCGGCTCGGCGCTCCCTGCCCCCCCTCCCCCCCCCCCCCCCCCCCCCCCCCGTGCCCCCTCCCCCGGCCGCGAGAGCTGGATCTAGTCTGTATAAATGCACTTTGTTCTGTTCCTCTCCGTGCTGCGGCCCCCTCCCGCTGCCTATAAATATGTACGTACGTGCCCCCCCCTCCTGTAAATAACCACTGCCGCCCCCCCAGCCCGCGCCCGGGGGGCAGCCAGGGCGCCCCGAGCACCGGGCTCGCCGCCGGTGACAATCGGTGACCCGAGGGGGGGGCTGGGGTGGGGGCTGGGGTGCATCCCACCCCTGCTCCCCCCCCCCTCCCTCCTCCCCCCCCTCCCCCCCAGGGGTCGCGGCCGCCAGCGCTGGGGTGTCCGATATATATATTATATATAATAGAGCCAAGACTGACCGGTTGCTGTTGGACGCTGTAGAATCTGGTTTATTTTCTTCCTTGCCACGGTAAAGATTTGGATTTTATTTTATTTTATTTTATTTTATTTTTTAAATAGAAAAGGCAAGACTCGAGGTGGCCTTTTGGGTGCCGCTGGGGACCGGCTAGGTGCCCGGTGCTTCCTCCTCCTCCTCCTCCTCCTCACGGCCCCGCGCTCCGGGCCACAGGTGCTGCGGTGGCAGCAGCTCCTGCAGCCGCGCCAAGGCCGGGCTGGCGGGAGGGATGCGGTTCTTCTGCGGGGGAGTGGGGGTGTCAGGCTGTGCCCCACGGCGATGCCAGCCCCGTGGTGAAGCCAGCCCCATGGCGATGCCCCACCAGGTGCTCGTTGGTGACACCAGCCCCATGGCGATGCCCCACCATGTGCCCCACGGCAATGCCAGCCCCATTGGTGATGCCAGCCCCATGGCGATGCCCCACCATGTGCCCCACGGCGATGCCAGCCACGTGGCGATGCCCCACCATGTGCCCCACGGCGATGCCAGCCCCATGGCGATGCCCCACCAGGTGCTCGGTGACACCAGCCCTGTGGCGATGCCCCACCATGTGGCCGTTGGCAATGCCAGCCCCATGGCCATGCCAGCCCCATGGTAAAGCCAGCCCCATGGTGATGCCCCACCACATGCCCATTGGCGATGCCAGCCCCATGGCGATGCCCCCACCAGGTGCTCGTTGGTGACACCAGCCCCATGGCGATGCCCCACCAGGTGCCTGTTGGCATATGCCAGCCCCATGGCGATGCCAGCCCCGTGGTGAAGCCAGCCCCGTGGTATGCCCCACCACGTGCCAGCTGGCAATGCCAGCCCCACGGTGATACCGCACCACATGCCCCACGGCGGTGCCAGCCCGACGGTGATGCCCTCACCATGTGCCTGTTGGTGATGCCAGCCCTATGGTGAAGCCAGCCCCACGGCGATGCCTCACCGTGTGCCCACGGGTGATGCCAGCCCCACGGCGATGCCCCCACCACATGCCCATTGGTGATGCCAGCCCCACAGCAGTGCCAGCCCCACGGCCCACCCGGCTCACCTCCAGGGAGAGGCACAGCAGCCCCTCCCTGCCCCGGCACCTTTGGTTTCTTCTCCCGCTGCTGCTCCTCCAGCGCTGCCAGGAAGGCGCCGAGTCCCCGCTCGGTGACATGGTTGTCTGCGGAGGGACACGGGGGTCAGGGACAAGGTGTGGGGGGCCAGGGGAGGGATGAAGGGGTCCCCCCCCCCTCACTCACAGGCCAGGTTGAGGTTGAGGAGCGCCCGGTTCCCCGGCAGGATGACGCTGCCCTTGTGCTCCCTGGCCTCTGCCAGCAGCGGGTGAGGCAGCTCGGCCGGATCTGGCGCCTGGACACAGGGGGGTCCCCGAGGGACTGTGGGACCCCAGGGTCAGGCCCCCCCTCCCCACCCCATCCCGCCGGTGCCCCAAACCTCCAGGTTCGGCTTCTCCTGGCGGCGTGGTTTTGGATCTCTGCCGCGGGCAGCTCTTGGCTCCGGTGCTGCCGGGGGGGGGGGAGAGCAGGGAGGGAGCTGAGCCAGGCACAGCCCCCCCCGTGCCCTCCCAGCCCGTCGGACCCTCACTCACACTTCTTGCGCTGCCTGCCCTCCTCCTTCTGCAGCAGCTCCTGCAACGGGGTGAGCAGCTGTGGACCCCCTGCCGACCCCCTCCCCACGTACCGCAAAGCTGGAGGGGTAACTGAGGCACACCCTCGGGCACCCCCAAAGCCGGGCAGCCTGGGGGTACGCGGCAGCCGCCTGCTGGGCTTCCCTCCGCCCGCCTCGACCCCCGTATCAGCCGCCCACCTCCTCACCTTTTTTTTGGGGGGGGGTTTGCCGTGCTTGGCCCAGGGCAGCTTGTCAGGGGCTGCGCTGGAAGCATCCTCACTCTGGCCCTTGGTCTCTTTTGGGGTCTGGGGGACAGAGGGGGGCTCAGGGTGCTGGCAGCCCCCTGGGAGCCTCCGACCGTTCCCAGGGGTGGGGAGGGAACGTGCCCCCTTCAAAACGGGGGGGGGGGGGGGGAGGGCGGGGGGGGTGTCTCACCGTGCAGGACTGTCCCAGCGCCTCTGCCAGGAGCAGCCGCCTCCGCTCCACCACCTCATCGTGCGTCAGCGCGAAGGGTGCCAGGACCTGGCAGGCAGCGGGGTCGCACTCGGGGCAGGGTCCCACCCCCCCCAGCCGCCCACCCCCCTGCCCAGGACGTGGGGGGCACCCACCTCAGCCAGCCTGGTGGCCCCACGTCACCAATGTCGTTGTTCTCCAGGGACAAGAAGAGGAGGGAGCGGTTCAAACGCAAGCCCTGTGGGGCAGCGGAGAGAGGGGATGGGTGCTGGGCTGCAGGGTGCTGGGCCCCCAGGCAGCCCCCCAACACCCACCCTGGCGATGTAGGCAGCCCCCAGGTCCGAGATGCGGTTGAAGCTGAGGATGAGTGAGGCCAGGCTGCGGCCGGAGGGGCTCAGCGTGGAAAGACCCTTCCCGATGAGCTGAGCATCCTCGTCCCCGATGCGGTTGTTGCGCAGGGAGAGGTGAACCAGCCTGCGGGATGCGCTGGGCTGGGCTGTCTGCACTGGGGGGGGGTCCCCCAGCAGGCCACGGACCCGCTGGGGGTCCCGAGGGGGCTCGGTGGAGCGGGCAGAGGGATGAACGCGGCTCAATCCCACTCACGGGCTGTCGCTCCCCATCAGCGTGTGGAAGGCCGGTGTGGGCAGGGGGTTCCCCTCCAGGCTGAGGGTCCTGCGGAGCAAACACCCCCCCCCCGCTGGTATTCCCCATCCTCCCTGGCACCCCCCGGTTCCTCAATTAGCGGTAATTAGGAGCACGTACCGCAGGCGAGGACAGCGTGCCAGCAGTGCCAGGAGCACCGGCAGCAGCCGCTCTGACAGCCCGACCTTCCAGAGGCTGCGGGGGACGAAGCATCAGGCCAGGGGATGTGTTGGTGTTTCGGGGGGCACCCTGCGGCCCCCCCCCGGCTCTGCCCGTGCCCCCCAGCCCTGCCTGCACTCACTGCACTGCCTGCAAGCCGGCCAGGGTGGGCAGGCACTGGCTCAGGACCCCCAGCATGGGCTCCTCCATCTTCCAGCCTGCCAGAGACGCGGAGGTCAAGGTCACGTGATGGGACTGGGGTGGGGGGGAGAACCCCCAAA
The DNA here is from genome assembly GCF_023634155.1 of Falco peregrinus. NCBI lineage: Eukaryota > Metazoa > Chordata > Aves > Falconiformes > Falconidae > Falco > Falco peregrinus. The sequence continues at coordinate 4,127,456 of NC_073740.1, read as the reverse complement.
TGTGGCCTCCCATAGGCTCATTTCAGGCTCCTCATCCCTGGGTGTCGGGGGGGACGCTGGGGGTCCCCAGGACCCCACCTCGCAGGAAGACGGCGCGGGTGCTCCGGGGGTCCTGGGGCTCCCTCTCCACCTGGATGCAGGGCTGGAAGTAGCTGTACTTGCGCTCGATGCGGGCGAGGACCCCCACCAGCGTGGGCTCGGTGGGCTCCTCTGTAGGACAGGGGACGAGGGGAGGGTCGGGGGGTGCTGCCAGCAGCCCCCTACTCCCCCCCCCCCAGCCCCACTCACCATCCGCAGGGAAGCTGGGGGACGGCCGGAGGGTGACTTTGGGGACGGTGGCCATGCCAGCACGGGTGCAGAGCTCGGGGAAATCCTGCTCCAGGATCCCGCTGCAGCAGTACTCCTCTGGGGGGGGGGGGGGAAGGGGGGCACGATGGGGACCCCCAGATCCCCCCCACACCCCCTGCGAGGGCTGGGAGCTCACCTGCGCCCTGCTCAGCCTTCCTCCCCGGGCTCTTCGTCTCCTCCACAGCCGCCTTCTCCCGGGGTGCCCGCTCCCCCCGCCGCCTCATGGCCCTCAGCTGGGGGGCACCGGGGGGCTCAGCACCCCCCAGCACCCCCAGCACCCACAGCCCTGGGCCAGGGGGTCCCTATGTGTGCAGGGGGGGGGACCCAGGGCCCTATGGTGGTCCCAGGGCTGGGGGTTCTATGGGAATCCAGTTATGGGGGGGGGGAGGGTCCCAGGGCTGGGGCCCTACAGGGATCCCTATGTGAGTGGGGGGGGGTCCCAGGGCTGGGGGGCCTACAGGGATCCCTATGTGAGTGGGGGGGGGTCCCAGGGCTGGGGGCCTACAGGGATCCCTATGTGGGGGGGGGGGGGTCCCAGGGCTGGGGCCCTACAGGGATCCCTATGTGAGTGGGAGGGGGTCCCAGGGCTGGGGGCCTACAGGGATCCCTATGTGGGGGGGGGGGGTCCCAGGGCTGGGGCCCTACAGGGATCCCTATGTGAGTGGGGGGGGGGGGTCCCAGGGCTGGGGCCCTACAGGGATCCCTATGTGAGTGGGGGGGGGTCCCAGGGCTGGGGGCCTACAGGGATCCATGCGGGGGGGGGGTCCCAGGGCTGGGGGCCTACAGGGATCCATGCGGGGGGGGGGTCCCAGGCTGGGGCCCTACAGGGATCCCTATGTGGGGGGGGGGGTCCCAGGGCTGGGGGCCTACAGGGATCCCTATGTGGGGGGGGGGGGGTCCCAGGGCTGGGGGCCTACAGGGATCCCTATGTGGGGGGGGGTCCCAGGGCTGGGGGCCTACAGGGATCCCTATGTGGGGGGGGTCCCAGGGCTGGGGCCCTACAGGGATCCCTATGTGAGTGGGGGGGGGGTCCCAGGGCTGGGGGCCTACAGGGATCCCTATGTGGGGGGGGGGGTCCCAGGGCTGGGGGCCTACAGGGATCCATGCGGGGGGGGGGTCCCAGGGCTGGGGCCCTACAGGGATCCCTATGTGGGGGGGGGTCCCAGGGCTGGGGGCCTACAGGGATCCCTATGTGGGGGGGGGGTCCCAGGGCTGGGGGCCTACAGGGATCCATGCGGGGGGGGGGGTCCCAGGGCTGGGGGCCTACAGGGATCCCTATGTGAGTGGGGGGGGGGGGTCCCAGGGCTGGGGGCCTACAGGGATCCCTATGGGGGGGGAGGGTGGTCCCAGGGCAGGGGGCCTACAGGGATCCCTATGTGGGGGGGGGGGTCCCAGGGCTGGGGGCCTACAGGATCCCTATGTGGGGGGGGGGTCCCAGGGCTGGGGGCCTACAGGGATCCATGCGGGGGGGGGTCCCAGGGCTGGGGCCCTACAGGGATCCCTATGTGGGGGGGGGTCCCAGGGCTGGGGGCCTACAGGGATCCCTATGTGGGGGGGGGTCCCAGGGCTGGGGGCCTACAGGGATCCATGCGGGGGGGGGGTCCCAGGGCTGGGGCCTACAGGGATCCCTATGTGAGTGGGGGGGGGGGGTCCCAGGGCTGGGGGCCTACAGGGATCCCTATGGGGGGGAGGGTGGTCCCAGGGCAGGGGGCCTACAGGGATCCCTATGTGGGGGGGGGGGGTCCCAGGGCTGGGGGCCTACAGGGATCCCTATGGGGGGGGAGGGTGGTCCCAGGGCAGGGGCACTATGGGGGGGTCTCTAGGGGAGTCTCTGGAGGGGGTCCCTATGGAGGTCACGGGGGTGCTGGGGCTGGGGCCCTCCGGGGGTCCCTAGGGTGGTCTCCCCGGGGTGATGGAGGGTCCCCGAGTTGGGTAGCCCCCATGGGGGTCTCTATAGGAGCCTCCCTTTTGGGGGGGGGGGTGGTCATGCCTGGGGTCTTCAGGGGCTGTTAGGGGGGGGGGCCCATGGGGGTCCCTACGCAGCCCCCCCGGGGGGGGCCATGCCTGGAGGGGGGCCATGGGGGTCCCTCTGCGGTCTCCTTTGGGGGAGGTCCCAGGTTGGGAGGGGGTGGGGGCCATGGGGGTCCCTACGCAGCCTCCCTGGGGGTCCCATGCCTGGGGGGGGGGGGGGGTGTCCCACGCGTGGGCCGTGACCTGCCTCCGCCGCTCCGCCCCTCCCCACCGGGCAGCGCCAGGGGCGGGGCCTCGGGGGGGCTGCGGCGCGTGCGCGGGGCGGGGCCGCGGGGGGGCGGGGTTTCCGGGAGGGGCGAGGTCTCCGGGGGGCGGAGTCTCCGGGAGGGGCGGGGCCGCCCCCATGGCCACCCTGTGGCTGGAGCGGGTACGCACAGGGCAGCGGCACTGGGAGCACTGGGCCGTCACTGGGCCCTTACTGGGGCCACCACTGAGCCCTTACTGGGGCCACCTCTGGGTTTTTACTGGGGCCGCCACTTGGGCCCCTACTAGTGCCATCACTTGGGCCCTTACTGGGGCTGCCACTTGGGCCCTTACTGGTGCCACCATTTAAGCCCTTGCTGGGGCAGTCACTGGGCCCTTACTGGGGCCACCACTGAGCCCTTACTGGGGCTGCCACTAGGCTCATACTGGGGCCATCACTTGGGCCCTTACTGGTGCTGGCATCGGGTTCTTACTGGTGCCATCACTGAGCCCTTACTGGTGCCATCGCTTGGGCGCTTCCTGGGGCCAGTGAGTCCTTACTGGGGCAGTCACTGGGACCTTACTGGTGCCACCACTGAGCCCTTACTGGGGCTGCCACTAGGCTTATACTGGGACCATCACTTGGGCCCTTACTGGTGCCGGCACTGGGTCCTTACTGGTGCCACCACTGGGCTCTTACTGGTGCCATCACTTGGGCGCTTCCTGGGGCCAGTGGGCCCTTACTGGTGCCATCACAGGAGCGCACTATTTACTGGGCCTTTACTGGGCCCACCATGGACCATTACTGGGCTCAGGACTGGGACGTAACCACAGCCACCACTGGCCCTTACTGGGCCCATCGCTGGACCCCCCCAGTTCCCCCAGCCCCCCCAGCCCTGCGGATCCCCCCCAGCACAGAGGCGCAGGCAGCCCGGCTCACACTGCACCCCTTTATTCAGCCCCTGCGCCCCCCCCGCCCCCCCCCGGGGACAGGGACAGCCCCAGGGACCCCCCAGCCCCTGGCGCCCCCCCCCCACCCCCTCAGCGGTCCTTCCTGCGCAGCGGCGGGGACGGGGGGTAGTGGCGGGCGGGGGGCACGTCGTAGTGGCTGGGGACGTGGCTGTTCTTGGGGGAGTCGTAATGGCTGGGGGGGGGCGGCGGGGGGTGACGCCTTCGGCCCCCTCGGGGCAGCTCTCTGCAGGGACAAGGAGATGCAAGGGGCTGGCCCCCCCCCCAGGGCCACACAGCCCCTGTCACTGGGTCCCTGTCCCCCCCCCAGGGCCATGCAGCCCCCCTCACCAGGGCCGTGCCCCCCCCCCCCAGCCATGCAGCCCCTGTCACTGGGTCCCTGCCCCCCCCCCCAGGGCCATGCAGCCCCCTCACCAGGGCCGTGCCCCCCCCCTAGCCATGCAGCCCCTGTCACTGGGTCCCTGCCCCCCCCCCCAGGGCCATGCAGCCCCCCTCACCAGGGCCGTGCCCCCCCCCCCAGCCATGCAGCCCCTGTCACTGGGTCCCTGCCCCCCCCCCAGGGCCATGCAGCCCCCCTCACCAGGGCCGTGCCCCCCCCAGCCACACAGCCCCTGTCGCTGGGTCCCTGTCCCCCCCCAGACCACACATCCCCCATCACTGGGTCCCTGTCCCCGCCAGGTCCATGCAGCCCCCCTCACCAGGGCCGTGTCCCCCCCCGGGCTCATGGGGCCCTGGGGACCCCCCGGCCGTACCCTCCTGGGGTGGCTCCTCCAGGTCCCCGATCTCGGCGTAGGACATCTCCCTCCGCACCGGGGATTTCATCTCCATGTAGCTGCCCTCGGGGGTCCTGGCGGTGGGGGGGGGCAGCTCCTTGATGGTGGCGTAGGGGTTCTCGCTGGCCAGGGAGCTGGCGCTGGCCCCCAGCCCCTCCGAGGGGTGGGCTGGGGGAGAAGTAGTTGGGGGGCTCCCCATGCCAGGGAGCATGGGGAGGGGGGGCAGCTGTGTCCAGCTGTGTCCCAGGCTAGTGCCAGCCCCAGCCCCTTCCTGTCCCATCCCATCCCATCCCCATCCCAACTGTGTCCCATCCCCATCCCATCCCCATCCCATCCCCATCCCATCCCCATTCCATCCCCATCCCATCCCCATCCCCATCCCATCCCCATCCCATCCCCATCCCATCGCCATCCCAGCCGTGTCCCATCCCCATTCCATCCCCATCCCATCCCCGTTCCATCCCCATCCCATCCCCATCCCAGCCGTGTCCCATCCCCATCCCAACTGTGTCCCATCCCCATCCCATCCCTGTCCCATCCCCATCCCATCCCCATCCCATCCCCATCCCATCCCCATCCCAGCCGTGTCCCATCCCCATCCCAACTGTGTCCCATCCCCATCCCATCCCCATCCACCCCAGCCGTGTCCCATCCCCATCCCATCCCCATCCCATCCCCATCCCAGCCGTGTCCCATCCCAGCCGTGTCCCATCCCCATCCCATCCCCATCCCATCCCCATCCCAGCTGTGTCCCATCCCCATCACATCCCCTTCCCGGCCGTGCCCCATCCTTATCCCATCCCCGTCCCATCCCCTTCCATCCCCATCCCAGCCACATCCCATCCCTGTCCCATCCTGCCCGTGTCCCAGCCCTGTCCCATTCCCATCCCACACCCATCCCAGCCATTTTCCATCCCTATCCCAGCCCTGTCCCAGCCCTATAGCTGTGTCCCATCCCCATCCCAGTCATGTCCCATCCCAGCCCTATCCTAGCCTTGTCCCATCCCCATCCCATCCCATCCCATCCCATCCTTTTCCCATCCCACCCCATCCCATCCCACCCCACCCCATCCCATCCCATCCCATCCCATCCCCATCCCTTCCCCATCTCAGCCCAGTCCCTTCCCCATCCCAATCCCATCCCCATCCTTTTACCATCCCATCCCCATCCCATCCTCCCCACCACCCCCCCATACCTTTGCCCTCCTGCTTCCCCCAGGCTGCAGCTGTAGCTGTAGCTCCGGTCCAGCTGCCCCCCTGCAACAGAGCAGGTTTTGGGGGTCCCCCCCAGCTCCATCCTCACTCCCAACCCAGCCCAGAACCGTCCTGGCAGGTCCTGAGCTGGGGGGAACCAGGCACCCACTCCTCTCCAGGTCCCCTGGGTGCTGCCCCCCCGCCCCTTACCCCTGGGGCCCAGGGCCGGTGCCCCCAGGTGCTTCCAGCCGGGGGGCAGCGTGACGTGTCCTTCGGGGCCATGGGGTCTCTCAGCGCCGGGGAAGAGCGGGGTGCTGGGCGCCTGCAGCCCCAACAGGGGATGGGTGGGCCACAAGGCTCCTGGCAGGGGTGCTGTGCCACACCGTGGTGCGCCATGGTGCACCATACACCACCACGCTGCACCATGGAGCACCACAGTGCACCGTGCAACACCGTGGTGCACCATGGTACATGATACTGCACCATGTAACACCACAGCGCACTGTGCAGCGCCATAGTGCACTGTGCAACACCGTGCTGCACCATGTAACACCGCAATGCACCATGTAACACCATGCTGCACAATGCAATACCATTGTGCACTGTGCAACACCACACGGCACTATCGACCACCATAATGCACCGTGCAACACTTGCTGCACTGTGCAACATCATGCTGTGCCATACAGCACCGTGCTGCACCATGTAACACCGCAATGCACTGTGCAAAACCACAGCGCACCGTGCAGCACCACAGTGTGCTGTGCAAAACCACAGTGCACCGTGCAACACCGTGCTGCATCATGCCACACTGTGCTGCACCATGCAACACCACACTGTCCCGTGCAAACCCACGGCGCACTGTGCACCACCACAGCGCGTTGTGCACCACCACGGCACATCATGCACCACCACAGTGTGTCGTGCACCACCACGGCACATTATGCACCACGGTGGCACATCATGCACCACCACGGCACATTGTGCACCACCGTGGCACATCATGCACCACCACAGCACATCATGCACTACCACAGCGTGTCATGCACCACCACAGCATGTCATGCACCACCACGGCACATCATGCATCACCACGGTGTGTTGTGCACCACCATGGCACATTGTGCACCACCATGGTGTGTCGTGCACCACTGTGGCACATCATGCACCACCACGGCTCGTCATGCACCACGGCGGCACATGGTGCACCACCACAGCACATGGTGCACCGCCACAGTGTGTCATGCACCACTGTGGCACATCATGCACCACGGCGGCACATGGTGCACCACGGCGGCACGCTGCCTGGCACCACGTTGTACCTTGAGGGAGCTGGCTCTGTCCTGGGCGCCGGAGCCGGGGGGTGGCAGCGTGCACTGGGACAGCGTGTGGTAGCTGGGGTTGGAGTAGTAGTGCGCGTGGTGGCTCGGTGGCACGTCTGGGGGGACAGGCATTAGCTCAGTGCAGCGGGGCCACCGCGGCCGCAGCCGGGCCACCGGGCTCACCTGGCACCACGTAGTCGGAGGTGTCGGTCGGGCCCGCCGTGTACGCCACGGCCAGGTGCCGGCTGGCCTTCCCCTTCCGCCGGTGATGGTAGCACAGCGCCACGGCCACCACGGCCACCAGCAAGGCCACCAGGGCCACCAGGCTGAGCACCAGCCCCAGGGAGCTGTAGGCTGCCGGCGGGGCGGGCACGATGGTGTAGGGCTGCTCGGGGGTGCCTATAGGGTGGGGGGGGTGACGGTCCTTAGGGTGGGGCAGGGACCCCCGGGGGGGCCCCAGGCTCTGCACCCACTCACCAGCATCGCAGTGGGGCCCGATCCTGCCGGGGGCGCAGGGGCACGTCCCACTGGCGGGGTGGCAGGTGGCGTTGTGGGGGGCAGCGGCAGAGCTGGTCACACTGCAGCCCGAAGGTCCCGGGGGGGCAGGCTGGGGGCACAGGGGGGAGGGAGCCACAGCCATACTGCCCAGCACCCTATAGCCCCATACTGGGACGATATAGCCCCATACCGGGACCATGTAGCTCCATACTGGGACCATATAGCTCCATACTGGGACCATAGAGCTCCACACTGGGCCCATATAGCTCCACACTGGAACCATACAGCTCCATACCGGAACCATAGAGCTCCATACTGGGCCCATACAGCTCCATACTGGACCCATACAGCTCCATAGCGGAACCATAGAGCTCCATACTGGAACCATACAGCTCCATACCGAGCCCATACAGCTCCATACTGGACC
>NC_073740.1:4066639-4119511 GCF_023634155.1 Falco peregrinus | reverse complement strand
ACTCTTCTAGGGCCCATGACCTTAATTGAATCGACTCTTTCATGTCCTGAAGACGGTTGTAGCGTCTCGCTCGGTAAATCACGTGGCCGTGACCGCGACGCACAAGCTGCAGGGTCTGTGCCAGCCTGGCATTTCTCTCCATGAGATTTTGCAGCCCGAGGCTGATTTCCAGCTGCTTGGGAAAAGCCGGCGAGTCGCTGGGTCGGTTCCTCCGGCGTCTACGGTCTCGCAGCAGGTTTTCTTGGAGGTTTAAGGCTGGTGGAGACCTGAGCTGGCAGCTCCCACCGCGCTCGAGGCAGGAGCATCCCACCGCGCTCCAGGCACGAGCATCCTGCCTCGCGGGGTGCCCAGCTGTTTGCATCCAGCGGGATCCTCCCTGTCTCTGGGAAGAGCTGGTAAAAACCAGCCGGTGGGGCTCGCCAAAAATCCCGCTTCTCATCCCTTTGGGAGAGGTGGGATGCGGGGTTTGGTGAAGCGATGGGTGGCTGCTGGGGGTGGCTGCTGGAGGTCACCTTTCAGCTCCCCGCGGAGCCGGGTGGCCTTTCGTGGTCACGGCTCTGCCCTGCGCTTTGGTTTTCTGAGCTCATCCGCTATTTTGCCACCGGCGGGGTGGGGGTGGGGGAGTCTCCAAAGCCCTTTTCCCTTGGGGAAAAGCCAATTCGGTCAGCAATGTCCGCGCAGAAAGGTCAGCTAACCGTCTTGACCCAGCAGCCCACCTCGTCCTCCTGGGGGGTCCCACCGTGCCGGTGGGGTCTGTCCCCATCCCGCCGCATCCCCAGGTTTGGGGTGGTGGAGGGAGCAAGGCCAAGCCCAGGGGCTGCTCTCGGCAGCTGTTGGCAAGCGGGTGGCTCTGGCTGCTCCCTTCCCCCCCCCCCCCCGCCCCGGGCACGCTGAACCACCTCCTCCTGCCTTCGCATCTGCCTCTGCCCTTTAGCCGCTGCGGTGCGCCCCGGTGTCCCCAAAGAGCCTTTTGGGGGGGACCGGTGGCCTGGGCAGTGGTGAGGGCTGTGGGGGACATTGGGGGTGGTGGGGGCATTGGGGGTGGTGGGGGCGTTGGGGGGACAGCGGCTCCATCCCGTACGCTTCCTCCCGGCCGCCGGCGCGCAGCAGACGTGGAGAAGGACGCAGCCACCCTGTCTCCTGTAAGTACCTCTCACTCTTTCCACTGGAGAGTTAAAATTAGCAACTTCTTTTTTTACAACAGGCGTCGCTTTAAACCTTGCCAGCCCAACTGGGTTTCCTTTTACCCCACCCACCCCCCCAGGGGGGCTCCTTTTCTCTTAATTTTTTTTTCATTTTGTTGTTAGCGTTGAGCGTAAGCGTGCGCCCTTCTCCCGGTTGCGTTGGGTTTGGTTGGGGGTTTTTTTTGTAAAAAAAAATTATTATTTCCCCCCCTCCCCTCCTTCTTTTCATTCCTTCCTTTTTTAAACACGGGTGACGCTGCAGTGGCGGCGCGGAGTTTGGAGCCAAATAAACAGCCCAGCACACCCCCACCCCGATCGCCTTACAGAGCCTGGTGCTGGAGCCCAGCGCCGGAGCCCAGCGCCGAATTTAGAGCCCCGATCTATTGTCAGCCTCCGCGCTCACCGCTGCTCTGCCGGGGGGGTTGTTTGCCCCAGACCCCCTTTTTGCTCCTGACACCGATCTTTGATGTGAGTGTGCCTGTAATTACTCCCCCCCCCCCCCCCCCTCGCTTCTCCTTTCGAGGTTAAGCACAAAAGTGCCCGTAAATCAGGACCCCGTTGCTTTTTATCCAGGGCTACGTGGGCAGGGAGGGGGGGGTGGGGGGGGTCTGGGTGGAGGGGGGAGTCACCGTGCTGGGAGGATCATGCATGGAGAGGGAAACTGAGGCACGGCGGGAGGACGTGGCTTGCCGAGGGGGAGTGGGTGAGCTGGGATTTCCTCCTCTTCAAATAAAAATAAATGGAGAGGAGCAAGGAAAACGCAGCGGGCTGGGATGCAGGCTGGGTGCTTGTCCCGGCGGATCAAATCCAGCGCATTGGGAAGCTCGCAGCCTTGGTTCCCTGCGTGGGGAGGATGGTGGGGATGATGGTGGGGATGATGGTGGGGACTGGCACGGGTGCCACAGCCGCCTTGGTGCTGGGGCTCTGCTCCGCCGGGATGGAGCCGGCGGTTGGAGGTGGCCATCCCAGCCCGGATCTGCGAAAGCAAACAGGAAGGCGAGCGGGGAGCAGCCCACGGTGTTGACTCCGGTGTCTGGGAGGTTATTTATTTTGGTTCCTCTGAGGTTGGTCCCGAGGGTTTTTTAACACCTTCCTGCTCGCTGCTGGCTCCTTTCGGCCCGAGCTGGCTGCCCGGCATGGCGGGATGCTGAAGCCGGGTACCACATGCTCCCAGCTCCAGCATCGGGCGACGGCTGGAGCATCGCGCTTCTCCTCCCTTCTCCCTTCATTATCCCATCCCAAAAATTAGTTTGACTGGCTGGTCCCACATGAGAGATGGATGCGGTGGGACTGGGACCGGTGCTGGCTTTGGCTCATCCCAGAAAAAGTTTTTTCCATCTTGATTTTCCCCCCCGCACCCCCCCAGGGTTTTTGCAACTGCTTTGGGGCTGGGACTTCCCAGTTCCTGCCTGGGGTCAGAGTTACTAATGCTGATCATAGTAATACCCACTTCTGTAAAAATCCAGGTGCAAATCCTGTAGGAAGGGGGAGAGCATCCTTCAGAAATCCTTTTAAGTGTTTCCCTCCCAGGACACCGCCCGCGTGCGCTGCCCCAGCTCCGGCGCCCGTGGATGCGACCACAGCTGGGGCTGAAGGATATAAACTTTGCCGTTCCTTCCCAACCCTTTACCCATCGCTGGGGGTGGCTGAGGTGGGTTCTCCCCTCTGCCTGACTTGGGGGACCCCATCACAGGGGGGCTGGCCACGTTTGGGGACAAGGTTTGGGGTCCCGGGTCCCACTGCAGGGTCCCCACAGTGTTTTGCCTTTGAAACCGAATGGCTGCGCACGATACTGCCGTGGGCAGCGATGCGAAGCCCCTTCTTCCTCCTCCTCCTCTGCTTCTTTTGGGCAAACAATTGATTTGGGCAGCTATTTATTTATTTTTATATCCCTGCCCTTCAGCCAGGAATTCTGACTAATATTTTCATTTCTCCCGGCAACCTTATGCCTTCTGAAAACCACGCTTTCTCTCTCGCCCCCTTTGTAAGGCTGCAGAAAAAAAATAATGCCTGATTTGGATTTTTTTCCCTCCCAGTATTTTGCCTTTTCCGAGAGGAATCGTGACTGGGATTTATCCATCACACTCCTGCACTCAGGACGGCTCCTGAGGTCTCACCTGCCCTCGGGGTGTGTCTCCTCTGTGCTACAGGAGCATCCCAGTGGCTTCCCCGCCATCCCTCTGGAAACCCCGGCTGGGACCAGCACCCAAGCCCTTGCCTGCAGCTGCGTGCTGGCCGTGCGTGGGTGCTCAGGGGGTGCCAGACCCGGCACCTCTAGAAAGTGCCAAATTTTGGCAATTGCTGTGCTTGGCTGGGCATCCCCATTGCTCTCCTGAGCATCGCACCCACGGTTTGCTGGGGTGCCCAAGGGGGGCATGTGGGCAGCATCTGCACCCCCAGAACCCACAGAGATCTAAAACCATTGCCTCTCCAGCACGTGGGTTTTGGTGCAACCACAGAAAAGGGTTTGGCATGTCGGGCACCCCAGCAGGGGACTCCCCCCGTGCCTAAATCCTGCTGAGACACAAGCTTTGGGTGGGTTAAAAACTTTTTACCCTTTGAAAACGGGATGATTCCCCCCACTGTTCCTGGAGGATGCGTGCCAGGATGGGGGCTGGATGAGTCCCCCCTCTCCCTGCTGGTGGGGACCATCACCCAGCGGGTCTGGCCGGAGCTGCCAGCCACGGACCGCGCCGCTTGCCCAGCTTGGCTTCGTTTTGGTGGCCCGCCCGGTGCTGGGGAGCAGGCAGGACAGGATTTGTGCGCCTGTGTCTAGAATGTGCGTCTTGTGAGTGAGCAGCAACAGCTGAGAGCCAGCTGTCCCGCTGCAATCCGGCCGCCTGACGCGCCGGGGCCGCATCCTCAGCCTTGCCGGCTCACGGCTTGGGAATTGGGGGTGAGGATCGGGCCCCTCGCCAGCCTTTTCCCTAGTGCTGCCGGCGGAGCGGGGCTGGATCTCATCCCGGCACACGGCAAAGCCTTGGCGGCACGGCGGGCATCCCCCAGTCCCACCAGCTATGAGTCACGCTGTGGACAAGGGACCTTGAGTCGGTTTGTTCTCCCCCCCTCCCCCCCCCAGCTTTGACTGCAGCAGGTCGAGGTGCCCCGTGGTCCCCGGGATGCTCCGGTGGTGCCATGCCTGGGCTCCGGATCAGGTCCCAGGAGCACTGGTGCCAGCAGCTGATGTGGCAGCTGATGCGACGTTTTTCGGGTGCTGGGTTGGAGCCGCCGTGTTTTCAAGGGAAAAAAGAAGCTCAACCCGTTGTTTGGGTTTTTTTTTTGGGGGGGGGGCATCTCATCCCGGTTCCCCCCATTCACTTAGAGCCGGGCCGGTTCGGGTTCGGTGGCAGCTAGACCCCAGCCCATCCCTCTCGGTGGGCTTCGGTGGCCCCTGCTCCTCTGCTGACACTTGGTGACAATTCTTTCTGCTTTGTTCCTTGTGCCCAGGACCTTGAGCTCTGATTGCAAATTGTGGTGCTGTTATAATTCCAGCTAATTAATGTTATTTGCAGACCTTTGTTTGCTTTATTGCGACAAATTGCGGTGTTGGAAGGCAGCGTGCGGCCAGCGTGAGCCTGTGGCTACGGACCAAGGTGGCTTTTGGGGTGGGAATGGTGGGGATGCGTATGGATGGATGGGTAGGTCCACCTCGGAGAAAAAGAGGTGGCCAGGACGCCGGGTTTTCTGGGTTTCTTTCCAGGTTGGAAGTGCCGGGGGCTGGTGGGAGCGGCGGTGGTTGAGTCTGAGCTTTGGGATGGAGGCAGGAACCTGCTCCTGGGGGGTCTTTCCCATCCATCTCCCCAAGGGACTCACCGCTGAGCTCTGCTCCGGCATCCTCCTCCCGCTACTCCGCGTTGCCGTCTCGGTGGCAAATTCAACTCATTTGCTTCTTGTCCCTTTTCTCATGGTCAAGTGGAGCTGGTGACCACCATCCCCTTCCCACCCATGGGAAGCTCCTGGCTTCGCCAGCTCGTCCACCCCCCAGATGTGTGCCAGGGAGCCCGGTGCTCCCTGCCTGGTCGCTTAGGGTGTAAAAACCCTGACGGATCGTGTGGGATGGGGCAATGCAGGAGCAACATCTGCTTCTACGTTGCCTTCACCTCTTCGGCCCCGATAGATGCGATGGCTGCGTTGGGCACGGATGCAGTGAGCGGTCCGTAGGTGCAAATAGTATCAGCAGCCCCATGATTTTTGGTGTTGCTGCTCTTCCTCACCGGTGCTTGGGGGTGGGAAAAATAAAATAAATTAAAAAGTGGTTTTGGAAGGGCCATTTGGAAGATCTCAGTGGCCTCTGGGGAAGGGCTGAGCCTTTGGGAACAGCGCTGCCGGGATGGAGGGCTGAGCTCTGGGATGGCACTGGGAGTCTCCGGCCTCTCCGCAGCCCCTCAGTGGGTCAGCGGAGCTGCCCTGGGGTCTCCCTTCCCGGGTGGGGGTGGGGTGCAGGGTCCCCGGCCACGTCGCTGGGGTGGGGATGGAGATCTGTGCCGTGCTGCCGTCGGGTGAAGGGAGGGTGACAGCGATGCCTGGGCTGGCTGCGGAGGGTCCCATCCCCATCCCGTTGAACACAGGAGGGAAGGGGAGCGTTTCCCCCCGGGATAATCCGGCTCTCTGCCGTGTCCCGTGGGGCTGCCGTGGGTTTCCATCGCTCTCGTGGGTGGCCCAGAGCAGCAGTCGGGTCTCATGGAGTTTCCCCTGGGTAAAACCCACCGTGGGGGGAGCGTTGTCCCCTCTGCTACTGGGGGAAATCCCACCCCCCCTGCATGGAGAGCCCCTAAATTCCCTGCAGGGAGGGTTTCGCCCTCCTCCCACTGCTGAGCCCCCCCCCCCCCCCCCCCCCAGTTCCCATGTCCCAACTGGTGGGACCCTGTTCCCCTTCGGCACGTTGGGTTTTGGGACTTGGGAGTCCTCAGCATCCCCCCGATGGTGGGGACCTTGGGCTGCACGGGGGGACGGGTGCTGGTGATGCTGGGGAGAGATGCTGGGGGCTGGTGATGCTGGGAGCCTTGGCTGCCCCCACCCCAGGTTTGCATCTTGCTGGGCTGTTTCCCAGTTGAGAGAAAAAAAAAAAATATCCCAAAAGGAAACATCGCTGGGTGCCGAGGCTCGATCCCCCGGGAGAGGTGGCTCGGTGGGGAGCAGGACTGGGTGGCCACCACATCTGTAGCCACGTTCTCCTGCTCCATCCCTGGTTTTTGCTTCCTATGGCCTCAGCACCGGCACAAGCCCCCTGCTGTGGGTCTGGTTTGGGGTCGCGAGCTGCATCTGCTCCCCACCCACCCCGACTCTGACAGCCTCCTGATTTATGAGCGCAGGATCCGACCCCGAATTCAGCTCGTCTTTCCTTCTCGCCTTTTTTTTTTTTTTTTTTTTAAATGAGTCAACCTCTCATCTGTCATATTAAACCTCCTCATTACCAGGTATCTAAATTTTGCTCTGACAATAGTGACAAGGGAAGCGGCGATATCATTGCCACGGCGCGGGGCTACGGGGAGCTGGCAGGTGGTTATTTCATGCCCTGCGGGGAGCTGGGGGGGGTGGGCGACGGAGCCGGATAATGGGCTCTCACTTGCCTTCATTTAGAAAACCCTACTTAGTGCAGAGGGGAAAATTACCCCCAGCCTCTGGCTCTGGAGCAGGTGATGGATGGAGGACAGGAGGGAAGGGGAAGGGGTTTTCGTGGCCTGGCTGCTCCTCCCGGGGGATGGGGGCGGGGGGTGGGGCAGGAGGGATGGGGATGGATGGGGGTGGAGGATGGTGGGGATGGGGGATGGATGAGGATGGGGGATGGGGGAGGATGGGGGCGGGGGGGGGTGGGGATAGGGATGGGGTGGGATGTGGATGGGTGAGGATAGGGACAGGTGGGGATGGGGATGGATGGGGGTGGAGGATGGGTGGGGATGGGGGATGGATGGGGATGGAAGACGGATGGAGATGGGGACAGATGGGGACGGATGGGGATGGGGGACGGATGAGGATGAGGATGGAGGGTGGATGAGGATGGGGGATGGATGGGGATGGGAGATGGATGAAGGTGAAGGTTGGATGAGGATGGTGGACCGATAAGGGTGGGAATGGATGAGGGTGGGGGACGGATGGCGATGGAGGTGGCTCAGGGCTGCCCTGAAGCAGGTGGTCCCAGCTGGGAGAGGAGACGCTGTGCCCATAGCGGGGTGTGGGGGCTTGCGGGGTCCCCAGCCTGGCTGTGCACACCCAGAGCCACTGCTGAGCCACCCGGGGGAGACCACAGCCAGGCTGGGCGTGCCGGGTGACCCCTGCTGCGAGGATGCCACTGCCAAGGTCACTGCTCAAGGTCACGGGGGGCTTTTCTGGTGGCTGCATCGGTGTTTGCGTGTCGCTGGTCCCAGGGTGCTTTGAAGGTCGCTTTAGCATGGGGGGGGGTCGGACCCCTCCGGTGCAGCGCTGTGACGAGCTCGTCCTCGCCGGGTCCCTCCCTGTGGCATCTCCCCCTGGGAGATGGGGGATGGATGGGGATGGGAGATGGATGAAGATGAAGGTTGGATGAGGATGGTGGACCGATCAGGATGGGTGCCAGCCTGGGGACACCACGCGACGTTGGAGGGGCTGCGGGTCCCCGATCCCACGGGCTTGTCCTCCGGAGGCTGTGTCCTCGCCTCGGCACGGGGGTGACAACGGTTCCCTGCTTGGCCTTTGGCCAGCGGGGCCGCGGGCTTGCTGGTGACCTTGCCCGGGCTCGTGCCCAGCCTCCCTTCTCCTGCCAGCTGCCCCATGTCCCCTCCAGCGTCTGCTGGCTCCGGCCACGCTGGCAGCACTGGAAAGGTCACCAGCGGTCCCCGCCGTCCCCCGGCCCCTGCAGCACCCGTCGCCAGCCTGGGATGCGGGGTGCCGGGTGTGATGGCATCCCTGGCTAGCGCTGGTGTGGGGTGAAACGGTGGGATTTGGGGGGCAGGGGACCAAGGTGCAGGTGCGATGCCGGGGCTAGCCAGGGATGCCGTGGGATGAAACGGTGGCGTCTGGGGGGCAGGGGACCAAGGCACTGGGTGTGATGCTGGGGCTAGCCAGGGATGCCATCGCACCCGGCACCTCGGTCCCCTGCCCCCCAAATGCCACTGTTTCACCCCACACCGGGGCTAGCCGGGGATGCCGTGGGATGAAACGTTGGGATTTGGAGGGCAGGGAACCGAGGTGCTGGGTGTGATGCCGGGGCTAGCCAGGGATGCTGTGGGATGAAATGGTGGGGTCTGGGGGGCAGGGGACCGAGATGTCGAGTGCCATGCCAGGGCTAGCCAGGGATGCTGTGGGATGAAACGGTGGGATCTGGGGGGCAGGGGACCAGAGCGCCTGGTTTGGGTGCTGCTGGGCTGCCTCATGCCATCACCCTTGTTCGGTGGCTCTTGAGTCCAAACAAGCTGCAGGGCAGAGAAAATCAACCCTGCTTTAATAATTACCTCCAAATCCTTTCTTTCACACACCCCCTCCGCCCTTGCACAGGCGAGTGTCGCTTCTCCAGCATCATTTAAGGGTTGTGCTTTTTTTTTTTTTTTGCCTTTTTTTTTTTTTTTTTTTTTCCCCCAGACTCTGCCGGTCTTGGCACGGCGCATGGTTTTGTTACAGCTCAGCAGAGCTGGCTGCGCGGTTGGCATCTGCTTTTCTCCAGAGAGCGCCTGAATCTGGGTCAGGAATAGATGTGTCTTTTCGAATTCCTCGGGGGCCTGATTGAATCCAGCTTCGCTTCTCCTCTCCTGAGCCTCCGAGGTTTGTACCTGCAGCCGGCGGGACGGATCCTGCGCGGGCAGGAGGAGCTGAGCTGGTGGTTTTGCTGCCGATGCTGGGGAAACCAGGGCTCTCCCGCGGGCGTCAGGTGTGCGAGGCGGGCAGGGGGGGGATTGCAGCTTGGCACCTGCTGAGCGAGCAGGATTGGGCCCCGCTGAGGGGCTGGTGGAGCAGAACCCTTGCAGCTGCGTTTCCGAGCGGGAGGTTTGCTCCGGAGCCGTGTTTTGGTGGCCTTCCTCTCCCCTCCCCCTGCCTGCATCTGGAGACTCGACACAGGAACCCAGATAGCATCATCCTGAAACCAGAATAGAAGCTTTGGAGGAGACTTTTAGCATGTTTGTGTGGTTTTGATCTCGGTTTGGAGATAAAGAGGTGCTAAACAATGCTAAGCTGGCGAGCGAGCGCGGGGAAGCACAGGCGCCGGTGCTGATGCTGAGCATCCCTGCGCTTGTGCATCTTCCCATTGCTGCATCCCTCCGGGGGGCTGGTGCTGCCAACACGGGCCGGGTCCCTCAGCACCGGTGGCTTTGCAGGGTGGGAAGAGCAGCGTTAGTGCTGGATTTGAGCAAAGGGGGCTTCCCCCCCCCCCCCCCCCCCCCGCCAGCTCCGCAGAGGAGAAGGAAGCCGGTCCTGAGAAGGAAGCCGGTCCTGCAGATCCAGAAACCACCAAGAAGGAAACTAAAAGTCCTTGGTGTCAGCACAGAGGATATGTTCAAAACCCAACAATTAAGTCACAAAAGGCCGTCAGCGAGAGAGGAAACAGGAAGGCAAGAACTGCAGTTAAACAGTCGGGTTCAAGAGGTGACTCGAGCTAAATCCATATCCTTCGGGGTGGAAATCCAGCCCCGGCCACGGACAGGGAAGCAGCTCTGTGGGTTTGTGCCGGTGCAGGAGCCGGGAGCCTCCAGCCCGGGCTTGGAACCCTTGGCTGCTCTTTGCTGCTTCTTTTGCAATTGCTTTTAATTTATTTTTTTTTGCAGCCGGTGGAGGGTCGGAGCTTGGCACGGGTGTTCCCCGGCCGCTCCCGGTGCCAGCGCAGCCACCGTTGCAGCTTGCCTCGACCTCTTTTCTCGCTAAAAGCTGCAAGTTTGCAGCGGGGAGCGTGGCAGCAGGGTGTGGGGATGCTCTCACCACCACCTCCGCAGCATCGCTGCCACCTCCGCAGCATCACGCTCTCCCCGTGCCCGCCGCGGCTCTAAACCGGCACGGAGTGGCGAAGGGCTCGGTGCACCAGTGGTATGGCAAGTGTCAACCACTTCCCACGGCGGGCTAAGCTCGCTGGCTGCTTTGCAGCACCGGCAGCGTTTCCCTGCCACAGGCTTGCTCCTGCCGTGGGCAGAGAGATGGGACGGACCCTTGTGCCCACTGGTTTTGTGCTGGGGCGCTGCCCACGATGCTGCTCCTCACCCGGAGATGCTCCAGGAGGGGGGAAGGTGCCCGTGTAGCGTGTTAGTGCCGTTGTTTCTGTTTGTGGATAACCCTGAACCCGCCCCCCCCCCCAAAATGCTTGTCCCACCGGGCTGGGTTCGGTGCCGTTACTCTCAGCCGAGGATAAATCCATTGGGAGAATTCCTGCAGCTCCTGGGTGAAGGACTGTCCTGCCGAGGGAGCGGTGGGTGCCTGGGCAGAGCGGGCAGCTGGCTTGGTTCGGGCTGTGCTCCTCCGTAGCTGCCCCCCACATTTCTCCCTCCGATTTGGGACTTTCTGTGCCGTTCCCAGACATCCCCCCATCCCTCTCCCCTGTCAGACGCGCCACGTTGCTCCTTCAGCATCTTCCCAGGCGACTGTTCTTCTTTCCCCTTTTCCTTCCCATTTTTCCCCCCAGCCTTTATCCCCTGAAGCCGCTTTTGCCGGTTTCCCTGTGGCCAAAGACCCTCCCCCCTCGTGGTTCTGGCTGTGGTTTGGGGGATGGAGATGGGGAGAACAGCCCTTATTTCCTTTATCCAAGTACATTAAAAATAGCGGATGGTCGTAGAAAGTGGATGTGAGACTCGTTAAGTGCCCAGAAATATGGGGCTATGGAGTAGAAATGGAAAAGTGACGAATTCTGGAGCGGTGCAAAGCTGCTTGGGTGGTGCCAAGGTGAAACCATTTAGAAAGAGGTGAAATAGATGGGAAATACGTGTAGTCGGTAAAAAAAAAATAAAATAAATAAAAACCAGAAATAACAACTTGGAAGAGATGGCAGCTTTCCTGCCTCCCCAGCTCTCGGAGCTGTGGATTCAGCACCCCCAAATTCCTTGTTTTGTAAAAACATCTCCCAGCTGAGATTCCTCTTTGCTTTTTCTTTCTTCCCCCATTTGCAAAACGCTAACTCCGCTCCCTCGCCCGTCTCTCCAATTTAAAGCAATTTCCTGGGAGCCGGCTATGAATTACTCAGCACAGAGTTAACCAGCACCTGCTTGGAGTTAATTGGCATGTGTGTTAATTGCTGTGAGAGTCACACTTGTGCGAGCGCGCGAGGGCGTGTAGGGCAGGAGGGAGGGATGCTAACGGGCTGCCTCCATCCCAGTGCCGGCTGCCTTCATCCCAGCACCGGGAAGTGTTTCCCATTTCCTGAACCGTGCCGGGGTCTCCGGTTGCTGGAGGGGGACGGGATGACATTTTGCTGGTGCCGCTCGCTGGGTGCGTTGCCCGTGCTTTGCTTTACGCCACGTTTGTAGGTCTCCTTCGATGCCCTCGGACCCCTGCACCGCGGCGGTTCCTCCTCGCCGGCGTGGAGCCGCTGAGATGCTCGGTGGTTGCGTGGAGATGGTCACCATGGAGACGGGTACCACTGGGAGGGGGTGGCATGGTGGCGGGGAGGCTGTGGGTGCCTGGGGTGGCCCCGAGCCCAGCCCACCCACGCCCCCCTGATGTTTGAGCCACCCCAAACCTGGTTTCAGGCAGCGTTGGGTCACGTTTTGAGCCGACCAGTCTGCCTCAGGGGGCTGCGGAGGTTCTCCAGTGTCTTGTAAAGGCTGGGCTTAACGCACCTGCCAGCGTCGGTGCGACTCGCTGGGGTGTCACCGTTGTTGGTGCCTCATCCCAACTGGGATGGAATGGGGAAAAAATCCCGTGGGCTCAGGCGCCGCGTGGGATGGGATGGCGGGAGCCTCCTTTCCTCGACAAACCAGGCTAAGGAGAAAGAAGCTGCTGGCTCAGAAGGAAGAAAAGATGATTTCATGCCGGGGCATATTACGGTGGATAAAAACACCCAAGACACCAAGCGGTAAAAGTTATTGAGGGGTTTCACTCCTCTGAAAAGTCCTGCGCTCTGGGTGCTTGGCTACATATACAGAGGTGCTTAAATTCCGCGTGAGCGTGGAGGGGGGTCGGGGGGTGATCCCGGTGCCTCGGGATGGGCAGTTTGGGAGCCAGAGCAATTTGCTCTGGAGGGGAAAGGAGTGCAAGGGCGCGTGGCGGAGGCAGCAGCAGTGCCGGCGTGGAGGGCAGGACGGAGGGAAGCTCTCCAGGTTTTTTTGCACTTGCAGATGTTGAGCAGAAACTGGAGCCTGTGGTCGGGCTTTCTGAAACAGCCACCTGGGCAGGAAACGTGAGAACACCTGGGTTTAAAAATACGTGGGGGAGAAAAAAACCAAAACCAACACCCCAACCTAAAAACAAAGAAACCCACCCCAAAACCCCAACTCCAACGCTGGGAACGTGAAAAGGGAGGCGCTTTTAAATCCCCTCCATTGGGTGAGTTTGGAGGGCAGCAAACTTGCTAGGCTTTCCGGCATCCCTCCGTTTCATCCCATCCCTGGACCGCACTCACCGTGGGGAATTTCCCTTCCCGAGGGATCAGGAGCATCACTTGGACACCTCCTTTTCTCCCCACAGTGACAAGAAAAAAAAAAAAAAAGTGTCGTTAAATCACCTTTTCCCTGCTGGGGAACTTCAGCAGCATGAGCAAACCCGTCGACTGGGACGATGGTCCCTATCCAGCCGGGGTGCTGAGGACCCAAGGAGGTGACTTTCAAGAGCAGCAGGAGGAACGTGGTCTGGTGGTTGCAAAAGGTGATTAGTATCAAAACATGTGGCGTTGATTTGCGGCACAGAGAGGGGACCGTGGTTTGAATGCCGCCGCTCCGGTGCAAGAAGCGCCGGCTCGTGCGAGGCGCAGGGCAGGGATGAGCAGCGCTGGGATTTTCTCCTCATCCCTACAAACTCTTTTCCATTATTTTTTTTTTTTTTCCTGAGTGCTGCGGAGCTTTTGGCCGCCCTAGCATCCTGTGAAGAAGTCCCACAACCGAATTGTGTTAAAATATGTTTCCTTTCACTCGGTTTAAATTTACTGCCCGTTGTTCTCCAGTGTTTATTGTTGCTTCTGGAGAGTTCCTCTCTGGTTTGGACAGTAAATCCGACGTTTTTTTCGGAGGGTTTCCATGTCCAAGAGCTGCAGCACAAGGAAAGAATTAGCATCTTGCCCCGGGTCCGGATGCAGAGCTGTTGCTGCTTCATGCTGCTGCTGGCGGTTTTTGAAGATGGTGAAGGTGAATATTTTTCAGCCAGGGTAAAGAAATGGCAGCTCCAAAGGGAAAAGCTGTGGAACTCGGTGGAAAATTCCTCCTCCGCCAGATTTTCTCGGTGCGTGCGAAATCCTCGCTCGAGGCTGTGGACTCTCTCCCGCCTGGGCTCGCTGTGGTGCAAATGCCGAGCAGACACGCCGGGTGGATGAAATGAAAATCCGTGTTTTCTTTTTGGCTGTTCCTGTATCACTGACCTTTGAGGGATGCTCTTGTGGCAGCTCAGTGCCTGCATCCCCTGCTTGCTGGTGCCAGCCTGAGTAGGGATGCTCTGGGACCGGGGATGCTTTGGGACTGGGGATGCTCTGGGACCAGCAGTGCTCTGGGACTGGTCATACTCTGGGACCAGCAATGCTCTGGGACTGGTCATACTCTGGGACCAGCAATGCTCGTGGGACTGGCAATGCTGTGGGACCAGGGATGCTCTGGGACTGGTCATACTCTGGGACCGGCAATGCTCGTGGGACTGGCGATGCTCTGGCATCAGGGATGCTCTGGGACCATGGGTGCTCTGGGACTGGGGATGCTCTGGGACCAGTGAAACTCTGGGACTGGGGATGCTCTGGGACCAGCGATGCTCTGGGACCGGGGATGCTCTGGGACCAGAAATTCTCTGGGACTGGTCATACTCTGGGACCAGCGATGCTCTGGGACCAGGGATGCTCTGGGACCATCGATGCTCTGGGACCGGGGATGCTCTGGGACCAGAAATTCTCTGGGACTGGTCATACTCTGGGACCAGCGATGCTCTGGGACCAGTGATGCTCTGGGACCGGCGATGCTCTGGGACTGGTCATACTCTGAGACCAGCGATGCTCTGGCACCAGGGATACTCTGGCACTGGGGATGCTCTGGGACCAGTGATGCTTTGGGACTGGTCATGTTCTGGGATCAGGGATGCACTGGGACTGGTTGTGGTCTGGGACTGGTTATGCTCTGGGACTGGCCTTTTTGAGCTGCCTGCAGAGGGATGGGGAGCAGCAGCTGAAGGGCACCCCCCTGGCACCGGCTCAGCATCCCCCATGGCACTGGTGCTGCTCGCAGCCGGACGGCCCCTCCCATTTGCTGCTGGGAGGGGAACCACACACCAATTTAGAAAAATAATGATTTAAGCAGCAAATGCCATCCCTGTGTGGGTTTTTCTTGCAGAGTCTTCCTAGTGGGATTTACGAGGGTAAAAAAACGGATTTTTTTGCTGTCACTCTGGTGTCCTTCCTGGGCTCCCCATTGCTCCCCTTCCCTGGAAGGCAAATTGTGGATGTTGAGGGGGGAAAAGTCTCCCTGTCCCCCTCTCGGCTGCTCGAACCAGCGCTGAAAACACGATGCACAGTGAATAATTTTGTCCAAAAAAAGCAGAGAAAAAGATTTAAGTGACTCACACGACACCGCGAACCCCAAAACCCAAGTGTGGGAGTGAGACCTTCAGGGCTTGTTTGTTGTCGGAGCGTGGTCTGATGAGGAGGCGAAGGATGGGGCCAGGGTCCCTGGGGGCTTCAGCGGGGTCTGGGGGTGGTGGTCCATGCTCTGGGGTGGGATTGGAGCAGGAGGAGCTTGGTCAGGGCTGGATGTGGATGCTGCGGGTGAATTTGGGGTGGTGGAAGGGGAGAAAAAGCTGCTTTTTTTTTTTTTTTTGCTCCCCTCCCCCCCCCCCCCCCCCCCAGTGCTTTTTATAAGCAGACAGAGGGCCGGGGGCTGCCAAGGGGAGGCAGATCAGGAGCTATTTTGAGACTGGCTTTTCCCTCTGCCTGGCTCTTGGCACGGGGCACCCTCGCCTTAAATGCAACGTTATCGCTGTTCTTACCCAGCCACTCGGAGAGGGAACCAGGAGAAAAACGTACCTATGGAAACCCGAACTGCTGGGTTAGCCCCTTTGTCCCCCTCGCTGCACCGCAGTGCCCGCGGCAAAAGTGGGGTGAAATGGGGCTGGGGGCTTCGGGGCATCCAGGTGTGGGTCAGGGGGTGGATGCTGAGAAGGAGCCGTGAGGGTCCCCCAGGACCTGCAGCACTTGCCCCTTTGGGGAGGGAGATGAAGGGCAAAAAGGACCCCCGAGGTGCCCCCCCGGATCGATCCGTCTTCCTTCGCCGTCCTTCCTCCCCTCACCCATCAGAATGAGGTTTCTGTGCCTGATTATAGTTGGGGTTTTTTTTTTTAAAGTAATCAAATAAAGACATTTTAAAATTTCAAATTGAAGATTAATGCAGAAATTGGAGACTGCTTTAAATTGCCCGAGCTAATCACCAGCCACTCGACTGCTTATGACTTTATTAAGAGGAAAAAAAATAATAAAAAATAAAAAAAAACCCCAGAAGTCTGGAGTGTCACGGAGGAATAATGATTCACGGGCTCGTTGCTGCCGTCTCTTCCTCCTCCACGAGCATCGCCGTGCCCGGCCCACACGTGTCTTGGTGGGTTCGGGCTCCATCCTTGGGGATTTTCAAGACCAGGTTGGATAAATCCCTTTGTGACTCTTCCTGGCCTTGGAGCTGAGCAGGAAGATGGAGCAGAGACACCCCCCCCGGGGGCTGGGGGGAAGGCACTGGGGTGGGTGCTGGATGGGTACCGGATGGGTGCTGGGTCCTGGAGGGTGTTTGGGGACAGAGGGTCTCACTCCTGTCTCTCTTCCTTGCGCAGGTATCTGAGCAGCCGCTGACGGCTCAGCCCCCGCAGGATCCGGCCACGCAGGAGGATACCATGAACTGAGCAAGGAGCAACGCAAAAACTCTTTTTTTTTTTTTTTTTTTTTTTTTTTTTTTTTGTTAAATATTGTGGCGCTTTGCTCTTTGATGAAAGCGTTTTAAAACGGGGTTCCTTTTCCCCTCCCCTGAACCGAAGTCATCCCGGGGTTGCCGTGAGGATTTCCGAAGAAGATGGGGAGAAAAAAGATCCAGATCCAGCGGATCACGGACGAGCGCAATCGGCAGGTCAGTGCTTTCCCACCGGCTCTCCGCTCCCTCCTCGCCCCTTCTCCTCCCGTTACCGATTTTAAAGATTCTGCTGCAAAATCACCCATTTCCAGCCCATTTGGGGGCCAACTGTTCTTTTTGGGTTTGGTTTTTTGTTTTTTTTTTTTGCCCAGCCCAAAACCCAACCAGATGGGCAAACTGCAGCGGTGGGGTCGGATCCAGCCAGGTGCCCAGCACCAGGCACTCAGCCCCAGTTTTATCCCGTGGCCCCTTCCCAGGTGTTGCTCCTCATCTTGGAGCTCCTTGCACCGCTTTTAAGCGCTTTTCCAGAAGAAAGTATCTCCTCCGGCTAGTTCCCTTTATTTATTTATTTATTTTAATTTTTTTTGTCTTGCAGAAAATATATTTCAGTTGACATTTTCCGTGAGGTTTTTCCAATCAAAACCAGCCACAACAAGTATCCGTTTTTCTGAACGCAAACAACCCAAATTTTTCTTTTTCTTTTTTTTTTTCAATTGAAAACTTAGAGGGGTCCAGGGTTTGTTGGGGTTTTTTTGGTTTTTTTTTTTTTCCTTGGCCTCTGTTGAAGCCAAGCCCTAGACACGCACGCGTGTGAAATGCGTAGAAATATCTCAGAGGACAAAAATAACAGATTTTTCCCTAATTTACGTGTTCCTTGGGTCGGAGCGGCTGGGTGATGACTCCGTCGATCTATTTCCCACAGGATTTTCAGGCGGGTCCCTTTGCTCCGTGGATTCTACGCTCCATCCGTTTGGCTCAACAGATCCAAACCCAACCGCTGCTGCACATGCCCCAGCGTGGCATGCCCTGCTTCTTTCCTACTGCTTTTATTCCGAGAAAAAAGCAAAAAAAAAAAAAAACCCAACCCAAAAAATGTATATATTCCTATAGACATAAAAAAAAATCTAGTTGCTTCAAAAGCAAATAGCAGAATTGGATGAACCGGTTTATCGCTCCACAGCAAAACAATAGAAGATTGCAGGTTTTCTTCATTGCGGCTTTATTTTTATTTTTTTTTTTAAAAAAAATATAATATATATTATATATATATTATGTACGGCTGGGGCAGCAAATTATTTTTTGTTTTGTAACGTCCCGATGGCTGATGGTGCTGGTGATTTGCCTAATGAACAAATTATGCAAATCATAAAAATGGGATAACCTCCCAAAAGTTGGCTAAGCTGGCTTCAACCCAGGTCTGCGAGCATCCTCAGCCCCCCCCCCCCGCAGCTGCACAGCAGCCCCCTCCCCATGGCTTGGTGGGGGGGGGGCACGGCTGGGCTCTGCCACACTGCATCCCGGGAGCTGAGCATCCCGGTGCTGCCGAAAGATGCGTGGGGCTCCATGCTGCGCCGTTGCTGCTGGAAATGTGAGTCTGGTAGCATCGTCCTCGGAGTGTCCAGGAGGGAGGGATGGGGGATGGGAAGAGTGCTTGGATGTGCTGGAGGAGGAGGGTTTCACCAGCGGTCCTGCGAGGAGGGGGAGGCAGTGCCACTCTCCACGCTGGTGTTTCCACTCACTCGGAATTTACTGGTACTGGTGGTTGGGGGCTGCCGGGGCACGGTGGACCCCGGGAGGAATTTAGGTTGAACCAGGGGCTCTCCGGAGCCTTTCCCTGCAAGGTGAAGCTCTTCGCCTGCATCTCACACCTCCAGCACGATACCTCCCACCCTGCTCACCCCTCCCCCGGGGTCTCGCCTCCCACAGGCGCCCGGAGCATGAGCCCGTGCAGAGGAGACCAGAATTACAGCAGAAGCCAAACCTAGGGGAGGAGAGCAAGTAAGAGTCACTAATGTCATTAGAGGAATTAGCGGAGAGGATTTGCCATAACAGATCAGACCATCAGTCCTTCAGGGCCAACCTGCTGACTTTGGCAACTGCCAATATGGTCCGCATCAGGGGAAAGGCAAAAATCCCCTGCTAGTGTGGGGCAGTAATTCCTTCCTGACCCCTTTGGTGATCGGCTTATGCCCTGAAGCATGAGATTCGATTACCCTCTTAGACTTAGAAGGTTAATTCTTCTCGACGAAGCTCGTGCGTGGCGGTCGGGGAAGGTTTGGGGTTTCTGCCCCAGGTCACGGGTAAGACGATGCTCGAGGCGGCGTTGGCCGATGGATGCTTTTGTGCTGCTGGGCTGACGGCACCGTGGTGTTTTGCTCTGTCAGAAGTGGGGGTGCCAAGAGAAATGGGTGCTCCTCTGCCCTGCCTTGGGTTTACTGCCCGTCCTGCCGTGGGCTGGGGGTGTAAAACCGCACCTGGGTCCCACCTGAAGCCGTACGGTGCGGCGATGGCTGCGCTGTGGCATTGCCGGCTCAATCTCACTCCTGGGAGCAGCCAGAGCCAGCACCCGGTGGTGGCATTTTTGGGTGACCAAGAGGTCCCGGAGGCCACCAGGGAGGGGATTGCTGATGACACCGCTGCTGGCCCTTGAGTCACTGAATTCGCGACGCAGCGCTGGCAACGTGAGCGCCGGCACTTGCAGCCTGACCGCAGCGCGAGCGGGCGCACGTGGCGGGGAGCAGCGGCGCGGGGTGCCAGCCCGGCACTTTCCAGGGGATGAGGTGATTAAAGCCGAATCTCGTTACTGCTTAATCATCTCTAGGAGATGGTGGCGAGGGGTGGGCAGCTCCCCACACCGTGTGCGCCTGGGGCTGCCCCCGCGCTGCCCTCCCGCCGCACGGAGGGATGCGGCTCCATCGCTGGGGATGCTCGGCGCTGGGTGCAGGACCTCGGTGCTGGGTACCACTGGTGGCAGCGTGGCGGTGATGCTGGGATGGGGAAAGCTCCAGGTTAAGCTTTTCGGGCCGTAGCTCTAACACCACTAACTCGAGCTGGGCGAAGGCAGCAGCCTGCTTCGCTCTCCTCCCTCAACGCTGCGCATTAAAGCCCTTCGGCTGCAAAATCGATGCGGTGGCTGAAGCCCTAAGTGGGGTCGAGCCCTCCCGTGCGCGCACGCGGTGATGGAGCAGCTCTTCGCACCCCGGGGGCATCTCAGCTCATCTCCAGCCCTTCCCCGGGCTGCTGCTGCGTCACCACCCCCACCCCCACCCCCCCCCACCCCCCCCCCCCCGAGAGCAACGCTGAAAGCAAAAGCAGTGACCTCCCTGCCTTTAATTTTCCTTTTTTTATTATTATTTTTCGCTGAGGGCATTGGCCAAGCATTGCGCCTTTCCCCAGCAGTGTGCTGGGTTTCTTGGGGATGATGGGGGCTGGCTGCAGTTTCTTGGGGGGATGCAGCCGGGATGGAGAACCCCAAAGCAGCTCCCTCCCCCACCAGCTGGGTCCCGTTAGGGAGCGGGTGGGGGCGGCGAGAGCCGAGCGTGGGCTGGGAAATGCAGCCCAACATCTGCCTGGCATCTGGAGAGGGGTTTGGGAGCCCCCCCTCCCCCCCCGCCCCCAGCTCCATCCCTCTTCCCCAGCCAGGATCTGGCCGGCAAAAGATGCCTCCCTGTTAGCTGACAGCTCTAATGACAGGTTGGGGAGGATGGGGGATGCAGGCACGGTGCGGTGACCCCGGCAGGGCAGGTGATGCGGAAAAATGCCCCCGACAGGGGTGATGGGGACAGGCAGGAGGGAGGTCGGGGCAGCCAGCGCGGGGGGCTCAGGGTGCCTGTGGGGAAGCCCCCCAAGAAAGCGGGTGCTGGGATGCAGGAGAGCGGGTGGGGGGATGGGTGGGCGAGCGGTGCGGAGCAGCACCCCGGGTGGCTTCGGCTCTGCAGCTCCCAGGGTCGGCTGCTTGCAGCGCTGCCTCAGCGAGCAAAGACAAGATCTCCTCCACCACTTGAATATTCAACTTTTTTTTAAAAAAAAACCAAACCCCAACAACCCACAGCCCCCGGCCAGATGGTGGCTCGGCTGGGGATTTTGCTGAAATTTATTTTCTCTTGATTTGGCAATATGTGATTTCCAAGGCTGATAATCATCTTTGTGCTTGGGAAGTGTCTGCTTTTGGAGGATCCCAAAATAGGCAGCGCTCTTGAGCCGGTTGGGAGAGGGAGGTGAGAGAGGAGGGGCTCGGGGTGGGTTGTCCAGCTGGGGAAACTGAGGCCAGAAGATCCCCTCTGCCCTCCCATTCCTTTTCTTCTTCCTTCCAGTCGTCCATCCCAGTTTTCTCCGGGAGGCGTCGGGTCTGTGGCAGCCTGGCCCCGGCTCCTGACCTTGCTCTCCTTGCTTTCAGGTGACCTTCACGAAGCGCAAATTTGGGCTTGATGAAGAAAGCCTACGAGCTGAGCGTCCTGTGCGACTGCGAGATCGCCTTGATCATCCTTCAACCACTCCAACAAGCTGTTCCAGTATGCCAGCACCGACATGGACAAGGTGCTGCTCAAGTACACCGAGTACAACGAGCCCCACGAGAGCCGGACCAACGCGGACATCATCGAGGTGAGGGCCACCCGTCCTCTCCCCGGCTTTGCCGGGATGGTGGAGCCAGGGTCGGGCTCCGGCACCGCGGGTGGATGCAAGAGGCTGGGGTGGGTGGGGATGGGAGCGAGCAGATCACCGGCGCTCGGTGTCAACCTGATTTTGCGCCTTGTTGGCCCAGTTTGTATCTTGGTTGGGCCACCAGTCTGGATGGTGGAGTTGGAAAGTTTGAAGCTGTCTCGAGTCCTGTGTTGATTTACTGCCCTAAAATCGAGGGGGGTGTGTGCTTTGGGGCTTGCCCGTGGCGCAGGCCAACCGCGGGATGGTTTTGGGAGGCATCTCCCGGGGTTGTGCCTCTGGGTCCATAGCATGGCCAACCTCACAGCTGGGTGGGGCTGACCAAACCTTGTCCCCCCTGCATTTTGTGGCTCTCCGAGGATGGTGGGTCCAGCCTGACCCACCCCAGCACCGCATCCGAGCCTCGCTGGCGCCAGCGCTGCGCTCCCCAGCCAGGAGCATCGCAGGAGATGCTTGGCCACCAGTTGCTGTGGGTGACGCCACGCTGGGCTTCTCCCCGCTGCTTTGTCCTCACGCCCCGGTGCTGGCAGAGCATCGCCGGGTTCGAGCGCGGCACATTTGGGCGGGCAGGAGGATGCCAGCGGCACCTTGGCCATCGGTCACATCCCCTCCCCCAGCCACCCCCGGAGCCCGCTCGGTTATTGCCCTTCAGCGTGTGGGCAGCTGCCTTTACACCCGGGGCAAGTGAGAGGCATGGTTGGCTAATTATGGCATGGCTGGCTAATTATTGACAGTACAGGTGGGCACCAATTAACGCCTGCCGCACGGGCTGCGCTGCTTCTGCCTGTTGAATCCCTTTTGGGCAGCACTCAGGCTTTGTTTCCATGAAGGAGAAGGAAAAAAAACCCAGAAAACTCTAACCTACCTCATCAATCTTTTTTATTTTTTTCCTTTTGTTTTTTCTTTTTGTTCTTTCCCTTTTTTTTTTTTCCTTTTCCCTTTTTTTTTTTATTTTTTGACTCCGTGAAACGCATCTTTTCGAGAGGTTTGCACTCAAGGTTTTCACCTCACTGGCTGCCCACCGACGTGCTGCCGCCGCAGAATTAGATTGAACCATGGCCAAGCACCACCCTGCCCTCACCAGGGTTTGGGGGGGGTTCTGTTCTGCCAATGCACAGTTGCGTTAGGGGCCTTGGAAATGGTGCCAAAATGTCTTATTTTTTTTGGCTCTTTGGAGCCCAGGAGTGTTCATCCACCGTGAAACTGCCGGGGGTTTTGCCGGCGCGGTTCCTGCTGTGCTGCTCAGCACAA
Source organism: Falco peregrinus (assembly GCF_023634155.1). NCBI lineage: Eukaryota > Metazoa > Chordata > Aves > Falconiformes > Falconidae > Falco > Falco peregrinus. The sequence continues at coordinate 4,097,451 of NC_073740.1, read as the reverse complement.
CCTCACCCAGCCTCTCCGGGATGCTCAGGCTGCGGCGCTCGCGCCGGCGAACAGATTTATCTTGGCCTCAAAATACCGTAAACATTTTGGGCAGCGTTCTCTGTTCCCTTATGGTCCAAGATGCAAACACTCCCCAGCCGACAAGGTTACATGCAGTCCTTGGCACCCAAAGAAATAACTGTGTTTTGCACCACATGAAAAGCTGGATCTGCATCCAAAGGCGAGGAGAGGAACATCGGGAACGGAAGGATATTGGTGGATGGCAAGAAAAAGAGCCCAAACACGCCGGGCTGGGCACGTCCTTGCTGGCAGAGCCACCTCAGAGCGAAATGCGCCGCGGTATCGTGCAGGTTTGGAGTTTGCTGGAGCATCCCTCCTGGTCCCTCATCTTGTCTTGGAGCAGGATTAGGGCTCCTCTAAGTTTTTTGCTGGTTTGTACTGCCCCTGGGAGACTGCTCGTGGGTCCTGGGGCTGATGTCCATCTCCCCCCAAGCCCAGGGGCAGGACCCACCAGCCCAGCTTTGCCCCCACCACGCACGGACCCCAGTTTATCTCCTGTTTCTTGGTGGCTCCCAGTTGACCTTGACTCCTCTAAGAGTATCTTCACACCCTGGAAGCTTCCCCAGCAGCAATTTCCAGAGCCGTGAAAGCACAAGCTTGTGAATTTGCTACCAAGTAGGATTTGAGGGGGATTTGAAGGGGCTGCTGCGCGAACCTGCCTTCCCTGCCCCACTCGTGGCCCCTCTCTGCCGGAGCATCTCAGAAGGGATGAGAGGCAACAAGGACCTGGGTGAATCAAGGCAGGAAACCCTCTTGATTTCATTTTCCTGGTGGAGAAGGAGCGAGCGGTGGCTCCGGAGGCTTGGCCGAGCCGGGGGCTCCTCTCCCGGCTGCGACTGCGGGGGGGAGTGTTCCTGGGACCAAGGATGCTGGTACCACCAGCTCCAGGTGGTACGGGGCTGGTCTGTTCAAATTAGGTCCTAAAACAATGGTAAACAGGAGATCCCATTTTTTTATTTCATCCTGGGGAGGTGTTGTCCGTGGGGGGGGCACGGGGGGCACCCCATCACATGCTGCACAGTGATGCCCTTGAGGGGTTCACCCCCCCTGGATGTGCCCAGGGATGATCCCCCTGGATATTTAAGGAGAAGTTCTGGGATGAGTGTACCCAACCCCGGTTCAGGAGGGGCTCAGCACCCCAGGTGCCTTTTGGGGACCACCCCCTGTGGGACCACCTCCATCTTTCCAGGATCAGCAGCAGCTGTCGGGAGTGGGATTCATCCACCCAACCCCTGCGGCTCCCTCCGTGCCCGGCAGAGTCTGGGCCACTGCAAGCTTTTAAGTCTGAACAAATCTCTCCTAAGCAAGCAGGGAGGGGGGGTTTCCTTAATCAGGCGGGGGACAGCTGAGGCCCCCAGACAGGCACGCTGGGGTGCCACGTGCGCGCGCCGGGCTGGGATCACGCCGGCTTTGCTCCTCGCTGTCGCTTCTTGTTTCCTCGCAGCCCGGCTGATGTGCCAGCTTCTGATAAGGACTTGGACGGGAGCAGAGCTGGGCACAGGGATGCTCCAGAGCCACTTAAAGTCACACAGCAAATTCTTTCCTTGGCTGCCTGTCCTGGAGGGGGCTGATTTTTTTTTTTTTTTTTTTTTTTTTTTGGCCCCCTAATTCTCCTTCCTGGGATCGTCATTCCCCAGGGTGCGTAACATCAGGTGTTTGGTGGGATGCTGGGGAGGTGGCAAAGTGCCACATCTTCCCCCCTCACCCTCATCCTCACCCTCATCCTCATCCTCATCCTCATCCTCTTCCTCATCTTCCCCCTCATCGTCATCCTCATCCTCATCTTCCCCCCGATCCCCATCCCCATCCCATCCCCATCTTCCCCCTCATCCCCCTCATCCTCATCCTCATCCCCATCCTCATCCTCATCCAGACTTCCCCAAAGCCTGGGGTGATGGAGGTCTCCCTCCTCTAAGGAAAGTCAACCGCATCCTGACGGAGCATCCTTTCCTCTCACATGTTCTGCATTTCCCTTTTCCGGCTGGAATTCCTGCTCCCATATGAGCCGGGGAATCACCGGACTGGGAACATTGCCTGGAAGAGCGGGACCTGCAGCAGGTCCTGCCGTGGGGGGATGGGCAGGTGGGGTTTTTTTTGCCAACGTGAAGTTCTCACCCTGGTTTTCTCCGTGGAAAATTCTCTGCTCCAAAGGAATTGATTTTAAAGCTGTTTTAGCCAAAAAAAAAAAAAAATAGTTGTGTGCCGCTGGGTGCAACCCAGTGGCAAAATGGTTTCGTGCCTCTTCTGGTTTTCCCCTGGGAATGGGAATGAGGAGGGATGAGGAGGAAGGCTCTTCTCTCCGAGACTCTGCAGAGATCCTGAAAGTGGGGGAATCCTTGGGATTCGCTTCTCGCTCCAGCAGGATTGTTTTCCTTTCCCACCACCTTGTCAAAACATGGGATGCACGGGTTTTTTTTTCATTAAAAAAAAAAAAAAAAAAAAAATTGGAAAAACCCAGCAGGCACTGCTGGTGTGGCTGGTAATGGCGTTTTGTTGTCCACAAGCTTTGGCTCGTGTCCTGCTGCCACTCAGGTCCCGGTCACCCACTGCCACCGGTGCTTCCCATCCCTGCAGACAACCCGGCAGGGATTTTATCCAACCTGGTGGGGATGGTGGCACCGTGGCCACTCGGGGCGGGCTCGGGATGCTGCCGACCGAACTGGGCGAGGAGGTGCCGGGTCTCAAAGATATTAAATTCCGACTAATTTTATGAACTTGGTGGCCGGGGGAGGGGGGGAAGAGGACCGAGCTGCTCAGTTGGAGCTGGATTAGACACCGAATGTTTTAGAGCCGTGGGGGGTGGGAGGTGGGGAATGCGGCAGGGGGTGATGCTGCGAGGGGCTTGGAGCGGGCTGGGGGCTCTCTCCACTTTCCTCGGCGGAGGTTTTGAGGGATTGACCCCCCTGGATGGTTTCGTGCGGACTCAGAAATGGCAAAACGCTGTTTAGGAAGGAGAAGGATGTCGTTGCTTGGCTGAAACCTCTCGAAAATTCACTTTTGAGGTTCCTTTCTTCGAGGGTCCTGGGGGGGATGCTTGTCCAGCCATACGATTCCCAAACCCGTAGGCAGAGGGGAAGAGCTTCCAGGGATGCGAGGGGATTGCCTTCATGTCTCCCAAGCAGGGATGGGAGCGATCCAGCAACTCTCCGTGCAAACAGACCCGCTGCGAGGTGGGCACAGCCCCCTATAAGACACCGGAGAATCTCCCCAGCTGGTACCCTTTGCACGCGCCTGAAGGAAACCCGGCATTATCCCTGCTCACGGATGCTCATGCCCATCCATGCTCATGGAACAACTTTTTCCTACGTTACCTCTGAAAGAGAAAGAGGAGGAGGAAAAAAACTTTTTGGTTTGTTTTGTTTTTAAATTAAAACTCAACTTTCCGTCTTTCATCCGCATCGGCGAAACAAAAGGTTTCAGGGAAAAAAAAAAAAAAAAAAAAAAAAAGAACTGAAAAAAGAAAAAAATGTTCCTTCCCCACCGGCAGCACCTGTTCCTTTTTTTGGTCCGTTCTAAAAGAAACAAGGACACGGACAAGAATAGAAAAATAATAGGGAAAAAATCCTCGGGAACCTGCGGAAAAAGCCCTGGGGAACCTCCTGTTGGTGCCAAGGACTCGGGATTCTTTCTCTATATAAAGAGACAGTAAAGAACAGGAATTAGGGAATACCAGGAGTTATTAGTAGGTAATTAGGTGATAATTATTAGGTGGCAGGAATTATTGGTGACACTAAACGGTGGCACCGTGGTCAAGCGCAAGCCCGAACCCTTGGATGCTGGATGGGGGATGAGGATTTTTTCCCCTCGGTGGATTAAGGCTACGTAACGAGCGTTCAAATCGCCCCCGCCAAGGAGTCGTTTTAATTAAAAAGATCGTGAAAAGCTTCAGCTGGATGGCAGAACGGGGCTGGGGGATGGGGTTGGTGCCTGTTGCTTGCCGGGTACAGGCATCCACCGCGGGGCGGGATGCGGCAGAGCCGTGCGGTGCCGGATTTTATCCGCTCCGGCAAAAGTTCCCCTGCCAGCTCCACGTTTCCCAGAGCTCACAGGTAGGCGAAGAGCCACTCCAGGATACGTTTTCCCCTCCAAATATTTATGTTTATTATTGTTTAGGAAGGCAGAGGAGAATTGTCAAAAGGCTCTTATTTTTTTTTTTTTTCTTTTTTTTTTTCTCCCCCCCCCCCCTCCCCTGCTGAATTTGGCATGAAAGGAGACCAAGACTTCCAGGAAATTCTGTAGCTTCGACTTCGGGGGAAAAAAAAAAAATCAATTGGCAAGCATTGGTTCCAGAATAATGCCTAATTGCTTTGGGTATTTTGAAATATTTTCAACAAAATTAAATGTGCCTGCCGAACACAATCTGCAAATTGGCTACTGAGCATGAGAAGAGGAACTTTTTGGGGGGGGTTTCATCCGTAGGTCCAGGGTGGGATAACCCGGCTCCTGCGGAGGAAGGATGAGATGTCGCATCCTTCGCCCCGCAGCAGCGCCCGACATCTCCGCTGGTCCTGCCCTGGGGTTTGCCCCCCTGGTTGGGGGCAGGGGGGGGGGAACAACCCACGCTTCGCTGTTTATTTTGGCTTTTCTTTGTCTTTTTATTGATTTTGATCAGTGAGGTTTTACCCTCTTTTTAGCCGGTGAGCAGATCTCTTGCAGGTTGATTTCCCCTCGTCGCCGTAGGAATTGCAGGTGACGGATGCGTCTGAGCTGGTCCGGGGGCCAAATTCGGCTCTGGTGTAAACAGCTCCTTCGAAAAACAAAGTGGTTTCTCTCTGTCCATCCCCACGGTGTCATTTCGGGATTAAAGACACCCCGGCATCAAAACCCGAGGGCCCGATCCTGACTTTGTAACCCCATTACGCTCAACGCCATCTTGGCATCACCTCGTGCCAAGGGCAAGTCCTCGTTGGTCCAGGGGGGGCATCCCGTGTTCCCCACCCCCATTCCCAGATCTCAAACTATCCTGGTTGTGTTTTCAGACGTTAAGAAAGAAAGGTTTTAACGGCTGTGACAGCCCGGAGCCCGACGGCGATGACTCGATAGACCAGAGCCCCTTGATGGAGGATAAATACCGTAAAGGCAGTGAGGATCTGGATATCCTGTTCAAACGATACGGTGTAAGTACCTGCCCCTTGGCTGGAAAACCTTCATTAGATTTTTTTTTTGTTTGTTTTTTCTTCCGTTCAATCTCCCCCCAACCTCATCCCTCCCCGACACCCCCCCCCCCCACCGTGTCCCGTCCCCCCCAAACGTAACAGGCGCTGAACAAGAAGCACAGGGAGTGCGAGAGCCCAGAAGGGGATGAAGTGTTTGCGTTGACCCCGCAGACGGAAGAGAAATATAAAAAGATTGATGAGGAGTTTGATAAAATGATGCAGAGTTACCGGCTCGCAGTGAGTAGCTGGTGGTCTGCAGCCCCCCCCTTTTTCCCCTCCCCGGATGCCTCCGGGTGATGGGGGGGGAGGGTAGATTTTGCATGGCTTTGCTTCGGAGCCGTGCTGTGCCTTGGGAGCCGATGCGCGCAGCCCCGAATGTACCCCGGGGCTGACGGGTGAGATGCACCAGGGGACCTTGAGGGTCCCTCTTGTATCCCACCCGGAGGAGCAGGGAAATCCCTTGGGAAATCTGTTCCCATCAGCTCCGGCATTCCTGAGCCTCCTTGGCTCCAGCCAGCCAGTGCAGGAGGATGCTCTTCTCCCCTGCTTTGGTGCAAATACTGGATGAGCATCTCCTTTTCCCCCCCCAAAAAAAAGGATTTTCACCTGGGTTAAGACCCCAGCCTTCATGCAAAGCCGGCAGCAGGTGCCGGCCCCTCGCATCCCTGCAAGACTCAGCCCGGTTTGGGCTATTCCGCATTAATTCCCCCCAAATCCACCGAGCCCTTCGGGGGCAGCTGGTGGCCGTGGCAGAAATCCAGGGAGGTTTTAGCCCGTGATCCCGGAGCCGTCACTGGGGTGGCATCAGGACAGCGCTGAAAAGGGATTTGTGTCAGGAGACGGGAGGAGGAGGGGGACACGTTTCAAATTAGTTGTTAGTTCAAGGGAGCAGGGACTAGGGATGCAGGCAAGGCTCCTCCGGAGGGATTAGCCCCGAGTCACCGCAGCCATCCAGCGGCAGGAGGGAGGCTCCTTTCCAAGGGCTGGATGCAAAAAATTACACCACCCCCCACCAAAAAAAAAACATCCACAAACCCCAAATCTGCTCTTCTGGGCTTTGCAAGCCCCCCCAAGTTAAAATTCTGGCTTTTCCAGAGAATAAAGTCTTGCGAAACCCACGGCTTTTTATCCTGCTGACTTGGCAGGGAGCCTCCCGAGGACCCCCAAATCCACAGCTCCATCCCCTGTATCTCGGGGAGGGGAGGTGACACGGGATGCAGGTGGTGCTGGTGGCTCGCAGCGATGCTGGGACAGCAAGCCCAGCCCTGCGAGGTGGGCTTAGTGCAGGATTAGCTCCTGCGAGGCTCTGCCTCCTCCTCCCAGAGGTTCCTCCCTGCTTTTGCTAATGGGGGGGCTGCTCTCCACCCCCCAGGGTTTACCTATGGTGGCTGGGCATGCCACCCCCTCCCCAGCACCTGGCACAAGCCCTGCCACCTTTGCAAAATAGGTTGGAAAACCAGGAGAGCTTTCTCCTGGGTGCAAAACAGTCTCGGAAAAGAGGGATGGCTTAGCATCTGTATTTTTCTGCAAAGGGGGGGCTCCGAGCAGGCTCCCACTGCCGGAGGCAGCATCCAGCCACGCCATAAAGGAGCAATCTGTGCCCTAAAGTCATTTTGGCCAGTGACATTCAGGTGCTGAGCGCTTCGGAGTCAGGGCGTAGCATCTGGCTCCCCCACTAAACCTCCCTGTGCAGCCAGGGACCGAGTAATGCCGGTGGAGCGTGTGTGCGGTTGAAGAAGATGCTTTTTTTTTTGCTTTTTTTTTTTTTTTTTGTTAACCAGCTGGGTTGGTTTTGTGTGTGACGGGAACTAACCAGACTGGGCGGCCGGGGAAGCTTTAACAACAGCCTCATTTGCTGCAGAGAGGCCTCAGCGTGGCTTCTGCCTTTGGTGTTTGTGATGGCATTTCATGAAAAGAGAAATTGTTGAGGTTTGGCTGGTGTGTGCATCTTCTCCCCCCCTGGATTTTGGACTGATGTGCAAAGCCGCCTTCCCTAAGTGCCCTCCCTGGGTGGGGGGCGGGGGAGGAGGGGGTGGGGGGGGACCTGGGACCTTGTAGCTGGTGGCTTGGGTGTGCATCTTGCTGCATCAGCCTGATGCTTTTTTTGAAGGTGCAGTGGGATAGATACGGCTGAAAAGCAAATAACTCTGCTCTTGGGTGGGTGCCTCAACCTCCCGGCTTTATCACAGGATAAATTTATTGCTTCAGATGCGATGCACGGGGAAGGGGGGGGGGGGGGGGGGGGGGGTTAGCTTTGCTTTTCCCTTCCCCTTCCCGGGAACGTGCACGCATGCAGACGCATTTGCAGTGATTTATTACACAACACTGCCTCGGCGTTCGTGCAACGCCCGAGAAACCTTCTTCCTCCGGGTTTTGCAGCCGTGTAGAATAAGCTGGGGTGGGGGTGGGGGGGCTGGCTGCATTACAGCTTCTCTGTGTGAAGGGCTGGGAAACACCGAGCCCGGTCCCCTCGGAGCGATGCCGAGCCCGGTCCCCCTCGGAGCAATGCCGAGCCCGGTCCCCTCGGAGCGATGCCGCAGCGCAGGCTCAGAGCCGGGTCCTGGGAGCTTGGCTGCAGCCACGGGATGTCTCTGAAGGACACGATGCCCTTGAGAGGCTGGTGGGGAGGGTTGCCAGCAGCGAGGCGTGGGGGGAGCACCGACCCACTCCTTCCTCCCCCGCCTCCCCTCTTACCCCCAAAAGGAAAACACCCCATTTAGGAGCAGCTTTCTGGAAGCAGGGGTGGGGGGTGCAGGGCAGCAGCCCCCACCCCGCTGCTGCAGGGGGGGGATGCTCAGCTCCCTCTGCCCTCGCTGGGGTCCCAGCACCAGCCCCACTGGTCCCACCCCAGCCACTGGCCACCTCTGCCTCTCCAACCCTGAGCAAATTAAAGTGGGACTTTGGCAAAGCCCCTGCTAAAGCCTCTAAGCAGGTGCCTGCTCCGGTTAACGAAGAGCAAATCAGTGACATAAAACAGGCGATAATCGCGGCGAGGCTGGCTCCAGCGGGGACGCTGGGGGGGCGGGGGGGGAAGAAGCTGCTCCTCCACCTGTGGCCAAGGGACAGGGCTTTGGCGATGCTTCTGCTTCCCTGGGGTCAGCTCCTCCTCCTTCCCAGCAGCTCCCAGAGGTGCCAGTATGGATCCCAGCATCCCCCCCAGGGGTTGTGGGGAGCCAGGATGGATCCCAGCATCCCCCCCGAGGGCTGTGGGGAGCAAAATCAAGCTTTTCCCAGATGCTCGGCCGCTAGCAGCAGTGCCAGCCCCAACCGGTGATCCCCTGCCAGCTCATTGGGAAGGCCCTTCCCATCCCGCTGGATGAGGACCAGCCTCGTAAAATCCCAATGGGCTGCCTGGCCTCTGCGGTGGGATGAAGGGCACCGTGCCGCTGCCCCCCTTCGTGCTTGGGGGTGTTCCCAGCCACCCCTGGCCAGATACAGCCTGAAAATGGGGACCAAAGTGACTGGTTGCAAAGCTTTGACATGTCTGAGCTGATGACAGGTTGTTCTTCCCGGTTTTCGCGGGTGGGCTCTGAGCTCCGGTGCATCCCTTCGCGATGCCAGCGCATCCCTCCGATGCCGGCACAAGCAGGGTGCAAGCACAGCCCTGCAGCTCAGCAATGAAATGAGGGGTTTGGGGGGGGCGGCCCGGGGCTGTCCCCTCTTTTTCAGCAGTGGGGTGTTGCTGCCGTGATGCAGGATCAGTCCTGCCCTTGCTCCGAGCCTGCAAAGCGCGGACTGCCCCCCCCCCTTCCCTGCTCCGAGGGGCACCTGCTCCCCTTTACCCCCCTGCTCTCTGTTCAGTCCGCAGTGCCCGCCCCGAACTTCGCCATGCCGGTGACGGTGCCGGTGACCAACCAAAACACGCTGCAGTTCAGCAACCCGGGCAGCTCGCTGGTGACACAGTCCCTGGTCACCTCCTCGCTGACGGACCCCCGACTCCTTTCGCCGCAGCAGCCGGCGCTGCAGAGAAACACCGTGTCCCCGGGGCTGCCGCAGAGACCGGCCAGCGCAGGTAAGCGATGCCGGGAGCCTTCATACCCCATCTCCTCCTCATCCTCCGTGGGGCATCCCAGGGGACAGGGGACACCCCTGCTGCTTCCGTTCACCCCCACCCCGAGCTGGGATGTATCCCTGCATCCCTGGGTGGCAGGAGCATCCTGCCAGGGTCGCTTATCCCAGCCCTCCTGCCGGAGGTTAATGCCTCCAGTTTGTGCCTTGGCTCCAAACTGGGGGTGACCCCCCCACCCCTCCCCCCATCCCTGGCCTTACCCAGGGCTTTTGGAGAGCTGGATCCCTGCAGGGATCTGTTTCAAGGTTGGGCAGCGCAAGGAGATGAGTCACCCCGGGCGCTGTTCCCAGGCTTGGGGGTGGCTGCCGGCATCCCGGGTGGCTGCCAGCATCCCGCTCGCCGGTGGCACTCCGGTGACATGGGACCGCTGCCTAAAAAGGGCTTTTCTGTGAGTCGGGCTCTGCTGGTTGCAGTTGGTCACCCAACGATTACTCATACGGATCTGCTGACAGATCCGAGGGAGCGGTCTCGTTTCCAGCAGGGACCGGCCATGGGTAGCGCAGGGCAGGTTGTCACCCGTGTCCCCTGCAGCGGCGAGGAGGAGGGGGGGGACATGACGTGTGACCACAGCCCGGCTCTCCCCCAGTGTGATCATAAATAATAATAGCGTGCAGAAAGCCCCTGCCTGCTATTTCGGTTGTCACAGATGGTCTGTCAAAATCGCAGGGGCTGCAAAAGGCAGAACCTGGTGACAGTGACCTCCCCAGACATCTGGGCGGTGGGCGCCGGGCTGTGTGTGCTCAGGGGGGGCTTTGTAAAGGGGCTGGAGGGGTGGGAGAGGGGCTGGGGGGTGCCGCCAGGGTCAGAGTGAGCAGGGAGAGTTGCCTGGGCTGGGATGCAACAGGAGCTTTTGTGGTTTGAAGCCAGTTTAGTTGCTTACTGCCAGCTGGAAGCACTGGGGTACCAGGACCCCCAGACCTGAGCCGTGGGCGGGGGGGGGGGCTTTGCTCTAGGACCGATCCCAAAGCGCAACGTCTTGCTCCAGGCTGGGCGGCGGAGCCCTCCCGGGGCACGGAGGGCTGCAGGGATCTCCCCTGCCCTCTCGCAGGCCCCTCTGCCATATAAAAAAAAAGAAAAAAAGAAAAAAAAAAAAAAAAGACGCCGTTGTAATGCAGAAGGCGCTGGACCGGTGGTTCGAAGGGGGATAATTTTGCGGTTGCAGGCGCAGAGGTGTTCCAAGTCCGGCCATCTGCGTCTCATTCACTCGCTGCCTGGGACACGGAAGAAATCCTGTTTATAGGAGCCAGGGCATGTTAAAAGGATTTTTTTTTTTCCTTTTTTATATATATATATATTTTTTTAGCAATGCGCTTGAGCTGCGGTGTTGTTTCCAAAGCAAATGCAAGCAGAGCGTTGGGTCAGTGTCTGCTGGGGCATGGCGCGGGAGAAGGGTGGCCAAGGGGGTTTATTGGGCTGGGAATGGGGGAGTACTGGGGTCTGGGGGGGCAAGTGGGGTCCTGCAGCAGGGCACAGCCCCCACATCCCAGTGGAATCTCTTCTCCGGGACTTGGGAGGCGTTGGGATGTCTGGCTTTGCATCCTCACCCCTCGAAGAAAGGGCGGCTGCCGCAGCGCCGCACCTGCCACATTTTGGGTGTCCCCTTGCCCTTTTTTCCAGCTGCCAGATATTTGGGGGACCACCAGCATCCCCGAAGGTGGCCCGGGCATCCCTGACAGTGGTCCGGCATCCCTGACAGTGGGCCCATGTGGGAAGCAGCCCGCGCTTCCCTGCACGGCGACTTCAGGGGCTCACTGCAAGCCCCAAAGCCCAGAGCTGGGGGGCTGGGGGAAAAAAAAAAAAAAAAAAGGCAAAAAAAAGATTTCTGTCTCAGGTTTCCCATCTGGGGGGGGGGGGGAGAAGGGTTTGGGCAGCGGTTAGAGGTGGGACTTGGGATTGGAGGCTCCTCGTTCCCTTAGCCGGGGCTCCGGAATGACTGCGGTTGGAGCTCCGGAGCCTCCTTGCCGGCTGTTGGCCGAAATCATCAGCCGCAGTGTGGCCAGGCAGCCCGGGGTTGTGAATAGGCGGCTTTCAGAAATAATAACGAGACAGAAAGCGAAGAAAAAATAAATAAGTAAATAAATAAACTTTAAAATATAAAAAAGAAAATAAAATAAAAATTAAAATTTCAAAAAATAAAAGAATAAAAATTTAAAAATATAAAAAATTATAAAAAAGTTAAAATGAATAAAAAATAAAAATAAAAAATAAAACCTTCTTGCAGGCAAGGCAAAACATTGAGTTTCTGGGGGATAAAAAGGCCTCTGGTCTGGTTTTTCCCGGCCCAGCGGGGGAGGCAGCGGCGCTTTTCCAAGCGTTGGGACTGCGGGAGGCGGAATCGTAGCGGCGTCCTGGCAGCGCGGGGCTGGTTTTCCATTCGGGTGCGAACATTATGGGGTGGATAGTGTTTCACGTCTTGCTGCTGGGGCTGCCTTCCCCGGCAGCACCAGCCCCGTGTCCCCCCCAAAAAGGGGGGCTTGGAATAAAATAGCCGCAGTGTTTTCCCAGCCGCCTCCTTTGGAGCGGGCTCCTGTGCCGCCTGGCTCCTTCCCAAAGGAAACGGATCCGCCTGGATAATGTTTCCCAACCTGATCACCAGGAACGCTGCTCATTTTGCCCAAGGAATCTCTCCCCTGGGAAGGCGACACCGCTCATTTTCCTCTGCCGTCCTCACCCTCTTCCTCCCCCCCCCCCCCCCCCCCCCCCCAAAAAAAAAAAAGGAGGGATGCTCCCCCTTTTCCCGAGTGACCCCATGTTTCCAATTCCTTTGCAGGGGCGATGCTGGGGGGGAGACCTGAACAACACGAACGGAGCCTGCCCGAGCCCCGTGGGTAAGTGAGGGGTCGCTGCCTCTTGGGACCCCCTGCCCTCGGCTCCCTTTTGCTGCCCCGTGCCTCAGTTTCCCCGCGCTCCCGTAGGATTATGCTTTGCCCGTTCGGCACTGTCAGTCAGCGAAGAAGGGAGGATTTTGGTGGAGACCCCAGTGACCAGGGCAGGAGGGGGGGATGTAGGGGTGTGTTTTGGGGGGGGTCAGCATCTCCCCTGGGTTTTTGGGAGAGCTGCAAATCAATATTTTTTTTTTATGTATTGGATTGGATTGGAATGGAATGGAATGGAATGGAATGGATTGGAGAGCTGGATTGGGACCATGATTTGGGAATTTCTGGGTTCAGCTCCCCACGCTGAGCCCTGACCTCGGGGGCAGTCGCTTCACACCCGATCCCTTGTTGCGCTCGAGCCCTATCAAGGATTTTTACTGCCAAGAAAAAAAAACTCATTAAGGTCCTTTTCCGCCACGAGAACCTCGGTGCTAACGAGCTCAGCTCAGACCTCGGGGCTGAGCTCCCCGGCTATAAAACGTGCTAATTATACCTAATGCACTGCTGGGTGAGGGGCCTCTGGGGCAAGACCCCCAAACCAACGCCGGCCCCCCGGATCCCGCTGGGAAGCAGCTGCCGCTCCCAGCACCACTGGGGCAGGATGGGCTGCGGTCCAGGGTGGAGCAGGACGGATGCCGAGCATCCCCGGGCGAGCCGAGTCAGCCCGTATCCCGGAGCTCGTCACCCCCTTGGGTTTTTTTTTTGCGGTGGGGCTGCAGCCAGTGGCACGGAGGAGGAGTGGGATGTTCGGTGGTGTCCCAGTTAAAACCACTTGGAGACTGGGTCCCACCGGTTGGGTGGATGGGGCTGTCCCCAGTCCTGGCACCACGGTTGGTCTTGGGAATAACTTTTTCCCTGTGCTGGGCGGCAGCTGTGCCAGCACCGGCGGAATTTCTCCCTGGGGCCAAATCCTGCCAGGGCAGCTGGTGGGGCTGGCATCTCCCTGGGGCCAAATCCTGCCAGGGCAGCTCATGGGGCTGGAATGTCCCTGGGGCCAAATCCTGCCAGGGCAGCTCGTGGGGCTGGCATCTCCCTGGGACCCTTCCAGCTCCCGGTGCGGAATTTTTTGCTGCTCCTCCAAAGGGGGAGGGAAGGGGTCTTCGTGCCGCAGCCCCCAGCCACCTTCGTGGCCCCTTTTTCGCCCCCACGTCAGCTGTCGAGAGCAGCCGTGGCGGCGGGGAGCTTGGCAGGGCCCGTGAATGTCAGCATTGACGTCACCGGAGCATTCCCTGCGTTCCTGCTGCTGCTCCAGGAACCAGGCGTGAGGAGCAGGGACAGCCCGGCCGCAGCCAGCCCAGGACCCCCCACTGTCCCCAGACCACCCCCCCCATCCCCGGCGCTCCCCCGTGCCAGCTGTGGGAGGGGAGTGTGGCTCTGGCACTGTGCTTGCGGGTTTTGGGGTACCCGGGATATCTCTTCCTCCTCCTCCTCCTCCTCCTCCTCCTCCTCCTCCTCTTCCTCCTCCCTTGCAATCTCTGCAGCACCAAGTGATCACCTGCTGCCTCTGAGTCATCAGCCACCGGGTGCCTCTGGCCCAATCCTGCATCGATGCTGGCTGCATCCCCGTGTCCTGCCTGCTCAGCACGGGGTGCACCGTCCCTGGGGTCCCTGGGGGTGGGAAGCCCCCTGCCCACCCTGCCTGCACACCATGGAGTGCACCATCCCTGGTGTCCCTGGGGGTGGGAAGCCCCCTGCCCGCCCTGCCTGCACACCATGGAGTGCACCGTTCCTGGGGGTCCCTGGGGGTGTGGAAGCCCCCTGCCCGCCCTGCCTGCACATCACGGGGTGCACCGTCCCCGGGGTCCCCGGCTCTGTGAGGGCACAGGGTGCTGCCAGGCTCAAAGTCAGATCAGGGTGGTACAAAGGCAGCCCTGAGTGCTCCGCTTTTGGAGCCCTTTTTGGGGGGGTCCCTCCCATCTCCAGCTCATGGGGGTGGCCAGATCCAGGCTGGGGGGACTTCTGATGACAGTGCCCAAGGCCGCCTTCATGGGAAGCCCCTTTGTGGGGGGTGAGTGGTGGCACAGGGACCCAAATCTGCTCCCGTTCAGCACAGGGACCACCCCAATCCACACCCTGACTGATGCGCACGAGGCATCCCCATGAGAGCCGCGTGTGCATCCACGTCGGTGCCACCTTGGCAAGGAGGATGTCAGGGGGTTCAACATTTCTTTTGGCTTTGCCTCCGTCGCTTTTTGCATGGGTAGCAAAGGGCACCTGGGGAATTTTTTGCACCTTCATCGTTAATAAATATCAAAAATAAATATAAAAGCCAGTGGACTCGCAAGCCAAAGGCATGTAGGTCATGGTGCGGGGAGGCAGGAGGTACCCAGGACCTGATGCACCAGGCACATGCCTTATGCACGGCTGCTCACGGTGATTTGGCACCGGGAGGACACCTCTTTGGGGACAGGGACACGGATGCAGGAGTTGCAAGACGGGGCCACCGCGAGCATCCCTGATGGGCAGCTCCCAGCCACCCTGGTGGGGCAGCAGCACTGGTCCCCAGCAGCACCAGTGGGGTCAGAGCCGTGGTTCCCAGGGTGCGTGGCCATCCCCCTTGCCCAGTTTGCCCCATCACTGATGTGTCCAGCGCTGGGACAGCTCTGGGAGAGGCAGCGCCTGGTGCTTGGCCCCCGATGAGCACGCGCCATGGCTGCGGCGTCACTGCCACCAGCCGCCTGCTGACATGGCTGCGGCGTCACTGCCACCAGCCGCCTGCTGAAATGCAGATGTAGCGCAATGGTAGATGTGATTAATAATGCAATCAGCGACCTATTTTTCCTGGTCTAACGTGCAATGAATATGAGGGCTGAATCCTGGTGATTGCTAAATGCCTTTCTATCTTTGGGGCCTATTCACAAAAAAAACCACAACCCTCATCAGAACAGTAATCTGATCCAATTTATTCCTTTCCTGATGTTCATCAAATCTTTTCCTTTTTAATTTTTTTCTTCCTTTCCTTTCTTCTTTCCCCCCCCCCCTCCCCCCCTCTCTTTGCACATAAAATCCTTAAGTGGGCAGCAGGAGGAGGAGGAGGAGGGAACCTCAGATCTTCAAAGGGGCAGTGGGATCAGTGAACTGAGTCCTCGCTCTGCCACAGCCCCTTTTCGCTGCTCTGGGTACCATAAAGGGACCTTAAAAGTGAAAGTAACAGTAATTATCCCCCCTTGCTAGGGCCCCAGTACCCTGCTGGAGCAGCATAAAGATGCCTTGCTGCAAATCAGGCCTGTAATATTTATTGGATCTTATTGCAGTAACGATGGTGGGTTCCTGCAGGTTGGGGAGCTGCCCCAGGAGCTGGGGGCTGCCTGCCTGCCCCCGCCGCTGCCCCTGCCCCTGCCCCTGCCCCTGCCCCTGCCTGGGGCAGGTTGTCCTGCTTGTGATGGGGAGGATGCATCCGCTGCAGGCGCTGCCTGGGGGCTGGGGATGAGCCTGCGTGGGGTGCGGGGAGGGTTTTGGGGGGATGCAGGGAGGAGCAGCCCTGTGGTGGCACCGCTCGCCGTGTGTGCATTTGCCACCGCCGTGCATTCACCTCCTTCCTCTCTGTCCCCCCCTTTTTCCTGCAGGAAATGGCTACGTGAGTGCCAGAGCCTCGCCGGGTCTCCTTCCCGTGTCCAACGGCAGCAGCTTGGGCAAAATCATCCCGGCCAAGTCCCCGCCGCCACCCTCGCACAGCACCCAGCTGGCCACCAACAGCCGCAAGCCGGATTTACGAGTCATCACCTCGCAGAGCGGGAAGGGGGTTAATGCACCATTTGGTGAGTCCTCACCGGGGGTCTGCAAAGCCACCACTGGGGGTGGGAGCGTGTGTCCCCTGTCAGCAGACAGGTTGCAGGGTGGTCTCAGTGCTGGAGCAGGTTGGTGTGGGGCACCTATTCCATGCCATAGCAGTGGGAGCTGGCTGGACCTTGCCGGTGGGGAGATCCCCAGGAGGAAACTTGGAATTCCCGTTTGCACCGGGCTGGATGCAAACAGGATGGTGCAATACCTGTGGGTGCAAACAGGACGGTGCAAAGGTGACAACAGGATGGTGCAAAAACCCGTCGGTGCAAACAGGACGGTGCAAAGCCTGTGGGTGCAAAACCCATCAGTGCAAACAGGACGGTGCAAAACCTGTTGGTGCAAACAGGGCGTGGCAATACCTGTGGGTACAAAACCTGTCGGGTGCAAACAGGACAGTGCAAAGCCTGTCAGTGCAAAAACCTGTCAGTTCAAACAGGAAGGTGCAAAGCCTGTTGGTGCAAACAGGATGGTGCAAAGCCTGTGGGGTGCCAACAGGACAGTGCAAAAACCCGTCAGTGCGAAACCTGTTGGTGCAAACAGGACGGTGCAAAGCCCGTCGGTGCATACAGGACGGTGCAGAGCCTGTGGGTGCAAAACCCATCAGTGCAAACAGGGCGGTGCAAAACCTGTCAGTGCAAAACCTCTCGGTGCAAAACCTCTCGGTGCAAACAGGACGGTGCAAAGCCTGTCAGTGCAAACAGAATGGTGCAAAACCTGTCGCTGCCAGCAGGATGGTGCAAAGCCCCGTCGGTGCAAACAGGATGGTGCAAAGCCTGTGGGTGCCAACAGGATGGTACAAAACCCGTCAATGCAAAACCTGTTGGTGCAAACAGGATGGTGCAAAACCTGTCAGTGCAAACAGGGCAGTGCAAAACCTGTTGGTGCAAACAGGATGGTGCAAAACCTGTCAGTGCAAACAGGATGGTGCAAAGCCTGTCGGTGCAAACAGGGGGGTGCAAAACGTGTTGGTGCAGACAGGACGGTGCAAAGCCCGTGGGTGCAAACAGGACAGTGCAAAGCCTATGGGTGCAAACAGAATGGTGCCCTACGCTGGGCACCAGTATGACCCATGGGCACCGTATGTGCCCGGTGGCGGGTGCAGGCGTGGTGCTGGCGTGCGCGGCAGCGCGGTGGTTGGCGAGGCCGTGGAGTTAACGGTGCCTCTCGGTTTTCTCTCTGTTCTCCCGCGGGCAGACGGAGGATCACTTGGCTCTGGTGAGTTCCCCGCTGAGCGTGCATCGTGGTGGGGTGGGACGTGGGCTGCTTGTCCCCTTGGTCCCCATGCCCTGCCCTGGCTGGGCGAAGGCGTGGGGGTGTACGTAGCGGGGGGACACCGACCCCTTTGCCCTCACGTGTGAACGCGGCAGGATGCGGGTGCCCAGTCCCGCTGCAAAAAAAACCCGATCCCGAGAAAAAACGCACTTTTAGGAAAATCGCGTTCCCTATGGAAAAGGAGCTGACAGGGCTAAAAGTGCCTGGTTCTCCACCGGGGCCAAAGAGCCACGCTGGTTCCCCTGGGAGGGGGGTCAGCCCGGGGGGCTGCCCCAGGGGCTTCGCCGCTGTTCGCGGCACGCCAAGCCCTGGCCCACTGCCACCCGCAGGAGAGAGAGGGAGTAAATCAGGCTCTTCCCATGTTAAGGATATTATTTAAAGCCTGTGTAAATCCACTGGCTGGCTAGTGCACTCCCTAAACCTCCTTTGTGCATGGGGGGCAGTTTTCCGTGTTATTTTTATTTTTTTATTATTTTATTTTTTTTCCTTGCCAGCAAAGTGAATAGCACCTTGTTTGTGGCAATGATTCACTCTTTTTTTTTTTTTTTCTGTTGCTATTCTGGTGCAGGGCAGATGGGGCGCCAGGTCAGCGCAGCGAGGAAAGGGCGAGAGCTGCCGTAGGATGCGAGCTCAGGCAGCCAGGGAAAAGCCTCCAAAACCACGGGAGGATGCCAATGACTCCCGCAGCCTCCAAGGAGACACTTTTGGCCAGGGGGGAGGATTGGCCAGGGTTTTGGCAGGGCTTGAATTCGGCTGCTCTCCATGCCCCAAACCCCCGTCTCGCTTGGTGCCCCCCCCCCCCCCCCCCCCCTTCCCGGCAGCTCCGTGCCTCAGTTTCCCCATCTGCGGAGCGAAGACAGTCACCACCCCGCCTCCCCATCTGCTCGTCACCGTTCTGGCTGCCAGAGGGCATTGCCTGTCTCTGAGCTGGGAGGAGCAGCTTGCTTTAGGCAAAAAAATCAGCCGGGTTGGCATTAACACTTTTAATTGTTAGCCTGAGCTAACTCCCCCCCTCCGCCCCCCCCCCCCCCCCCCGCTGATTTTTTTGCCTGCAGTGAAGTACAGCCCTCGCCTGAGCCGAGGTGGCAGCCAGCGGGGAGGTGGGAAGGTGACAAAAATCCGGGGAAAAGGGGGGACGACAGGGACCTCAGCACAGCTGGATGGGGATGTTGTTGCAGCTGCTGGGTGGATTCATCCCGCCTGGGGCAGACGCCCCCCCCTGCTCTGCTGACCTTCTCCCCACATTTGCTCTCCCTCCGTATTGCTTAACCTCTACACCAGAGCTGCTCTCTCTCGAAATGGCAACTCCTACCTCTTTACACACAGCGGGATGAGTCAGCTGCCCCCCTCCGCTGAGACCTGCCCCCCTGCCCTTCACCTCCTGCCCCCCAGGCATTGCCCTGCCAACCTCCTGCGTGTGCTCCTGGCACCTTTAGGCTCCGGAGTTTTGCTCTTTTAGGGGGTCCAGAGAGGGGGTCCCCCATCCCTCCGTGGGCAGGGGTAGAGCAGGATGCATTCCCCAAGCCTAGGGCGACAAGCCAGCTCACCTGGGAGCATGCCTGCATGCTTTTGTGACGAGCCTGAGTGGCAGTTTGCAACCGGGAGCAGTTTGCAACTTGGGAGCATTTTGCAAGGTGCACGGCGTGTGAGTGGCGCGGGGCAGCTTGCACGCCTCAGCACTTCCAACCTGCATGAATCGGGATGAAATTTGGGATGTTTCCTACAGCGCAGCCGGGTCTGACATCCCCGTGTTCGCCTCGTGGTGTCATGGGGGCTGATACACACCCCCCTTATCAGGCAGCATCCCACCGCCCTACCAGGCTCATCCCCATGCCAGTGCTTTCCCAGGAAAGCCACAAGGCAGCCGGGCAGAGGGGATGGGGCTGTGGGTCGCATCCTGCTGTGGGTCGCATCCTGCTGGGCTGGCTGGGGGTCTGGTGCAGGCAGGAGAAGGATGGGGGCTGAATCCTGCCCACCGTGAGGGCATTTCTGGGCAGCATCCCAAGCTGTGGGCAGTGGGCACGGCCAGCAGGACCCACGCCAGGAGAACCTGCTGGTACAGCCCCAAGGCTTTAGCAATTAGAGAGCCCTGGTAATCACCTTCCCTGGGTGGTGGGGAGGGGACCCGCGGGCTGGGCAGCGTGTGGGGCGCAGGGGTGCTGCAAACCCAGTGTGCTGGGGTGCTGTCCCCCTCCGGAGGTGGCAAGGGCGGGGGGGGGGGGGCGGTCACCTCCAGCCTTAGCCCAGCAGAGTCCTGCGTGGCCGTGGACCACTGCCCAGCCCTAAAAAGCTCTGGGAGCCCTCGGTGCCTCACTGGGAGCTGGGAGGAAGACTGGGAGCAGGGGGGAAGACCAGGAGCTGGGAGACTGGGAGCCGGGAGGAAGACTGGGAGCAGGGAGGAAGACTGGGGGGCAGGGGGGGAAGACTGGGAGCTGGAAGGAAGACTGGGAGACTGGGAGCTGGGGGGGAAGACTGGGAGCAGGGGGGGAAGACTGGGAGCTGGAAGGAAGACTGGGAGCTGAGAGACTGGGAGCTGGGAGGAAGACTGGGAGCCGGGAGGAAGGCTCCTCGCCATGGCCCTCGGGGATGCAGCCAGCCTCGTGCCAGGCGTGATTTAAGCTGGGCACTGCCCCAGTCTTCACGGGGTGACGTGTGCCGGGGTGCTTCAGATTAGAGTCAAGCCTCTTGAGTCTGATGTAAATCAGATCAGCAGAGACAGCCCGGATTATCTGCCTTGTAAACAGGGCTGGCGCTGACCCCGTAGATCCACCCACGTAACTGCCTGGAAAACCACGGGGGGGAGGCTGGCGTGCACTGGTCCAAGGGCAGAATTTTTCCACGCCGGACCTGCTCACGCCCGAGTCACCCAAACCTCAGCAGGGCACCAAGCCAGCGGCTTGCTGAGCGCTGGAGCTTGAAGTTTAAGGATGCCGGAGTGCCTTTAAAATCCTGAGACCGATGCTCAGCATCTTCATGCTTGCCTTAGAGGCAGGGGCTCGTCGGTGCTGCGGGGAGGAGGATGCGTCAGCTCTGCGCTGCGTTAGCTGGTCCTGGTGTCCTTCGGTACCTTTGTCACCCTTTGAGTAGCCCAGCAAATGGCAGGAGCATCCTGAGCATCCTCTGGATCTTCTTTGGTACCTCAGAAGGATACAACCCGAGGCATCCCGCTGGTCTTCCCCCTCCCCGCCCGCACGCACACAGTGGGGTTGCTGGTCCTTGCGGGTGATGCCCAGCCCTGGGCAGAAAGGTGACCCAAGGTCACTGCCAGGTGACCTGCAAATTAATGTCACCAAAGTCCCCCGATGTCCGTAACTGGTGTGGTTTGCACGTGGCTTTATGGCAACGAGGAACGGCCGAGGGATCAATCCTGCTGAGCCCCGCAGCCTCCATGATCAGCCTCGGCTGCCTCAAAGGCTGGTGCATGCCGGGGGTGGGGGGGAGCTGCAGGTTTTGGGGGTCAGGGGAGGGGACACACACAACCCACGAGGACACCAGTGTCTGATTCTGGGTGGTAACTCCCGCTCTGTTTGCTTCTCCAGCAGAACACGCAGCGGTTAGGTGTCTCCCAAGCAACTCACTCTTTAACCACACCGGTTGTTTCTGTGGCTACTCCGAGTTTGCTGACGCAGGGGCTGCCTTTCTCCGCCATGCCC
This sequence comes from Falco peregrinus, assembly GCF_023634155.1. Classification (NCBI taxonomy): domain Eukaryota; kingdom Metazoa; phylum Chordata; class Aves; order Falconiformes; family Falconidae; genus Falco; species Falco peregrinus. The sequence goes on along the minus strand of NC_073740.1, from coordinate 4,076,582 downwards.
ACCGCCTACAACACAGGTAAGAGCAGCCCGGGTAGGAGCTTCCCGAGGGATAATTTTGTAGGAGAGGGAAATCGATGTGCAATGGAGAACCAGCACGTGCCTGGCTCTCTCCCCCAGCAACTCCAGCATAGCTTGTGGACCTCGCTGCTGCAAGGTGGGGTCGAGTCCAGGAGTTCCACAGGATCAAAACTCAAGGGGAAACTCGTTATATTAATAGTAAGTCACTGTCATATCCAACGGGGGGGGGGGGGGTGTGTGTGTGTCAGGGCAGCGTTCTGTCACGCGAGAGGCCGTGAAGGTGCTTTTAGGTGGATGCCTAATTACAGCTCCACCCATCTGCAAGCTCCGGAGAGCTGGGGGGTGATGTTGTAACAGGGGCTTAATGAAAACCAGCGTCAGGCCCCCCCAAATTTGGGAAGAATGCAAACCAGCCTGCTCCCAGATTTGGGCTTGGGGGGGTTGGAGCCAGCCCCGGGCGATGGTTACGGCTGCGCTTTCCCAAGCAAAGGGGTTGTTGCGTAGTTGCAACCTGCCAAAGCCCCCAAAGGTTTGAAAAAAAAAAAAAAAAAAAATTCAAAAAAGCTGCTCGTCTGGTTGGGAACTCCCTCTGCTAATTAGTAGGTGTAACCCCCGAAGGTGCTTGTTGCTGCGGGAGGAGCAGGGTCCCATCCTTGCGTGGAAATCCTCCTCGGCGTGTGGTCCACCAGCCAGCCTGTGCACAGCCCAAATCCCCAAAATAGTTTTTAATTGAGCCCTGTGCTGTTACCCCTCAGGGTGGAGCAGGGAGGGGGGGTTGGGGGTCAGCTGGCTGGCTTTAATTTTCTGTCTTTCCGCGTTCCCACTTGGGGTCTGTGGCTGCCGTGTTCGCTGGGGACACCGATGGGGTGACCATGGTGTGGATGCTCAGAAGGGGCAGCTGCCCTGAGCACCCTCCGAGCCGGGGGTTGTTGCGGCTTGTGCTTTCGAGGTCTGAGCTATGAATTGGGTGGGATTGGCTCAATTTCAGGCTGATGAGGTTGCATCGAGCATCCCGCTGGCCAGGCCCTTCCCTGCGCTTGCTCGGCAGCCTGATTCAGTCAAACCCCAGCGTTCACGGCGCTGAGATAGGGGATGGCTCCGGTTCAAGCTCTTGGCTGCGGAGGCGGCTGTCGTAACCAGTGGGTGTCAGGAGCTCCAGAACCAGAAAGGCTGGTGCTGGGGGGTAAAGAAGCGTGGGGGGCAGAGAGCCCCGGTGCTGGGGCAGAAATTCCTACAGAATTCCTGTGCCTGGCATCAACACCTTTGCAGCCGCCCCTTTGGGTGCTGCTGCTGCAGGCGAGTTGGGCCCCGCTAGGGTGAAGAGGGCTGAAATCAAAAGGACAGAGAGAAAGGGGGAAGGAGGTTGGAGGAACGCTGAGGATCCGTGGGGATCTGCGGGGATCCGGAGCAGGTGCAGATGCAGCTCACCGAGCGTTTCACCATCTCCGAGAGGAGCAGTCGCTCGCCAGCCCCGTGCCGCGTCACCGCAGGATTTCCCACCTTGTAGAAAATATTTTGGGGGTGCTGGGCTTCGGGATGCTCCCGGAGTGGGAAGAGCATCTCCCCTCTCCATCCCTATGGATGCTGGAGGCGGGTGGAGAGCGCCCCCTGCTGCCGCGCGGGGGCACGGCGCGTGGGGCTGGACCCCACGAGTGGGGGGGGCTGGAGGAGGCGGGAGGGGGGGGGTCAGCACCTACCGGGCTTTTCCAGCTCCGCGCGGGGCGGGGGGGGGTTGTACACGTGGCTGTGTGGTTTATACCCAGCCCTATTCCTGCGTGGGGTTTTTCCCACCCCACACACCTTCCTGAGTGGAACCGGTGTGGGCATGGGGCTGCGTTTGCCAGCGCTGGGCTTTAGGGGGGTGACGGTGACCAGCGAGGGGTGGGGGTGGGGGGCCCTCTTGAAGCTAGGAGAAGACTAGATGTAAGGAAGCAATTTGTTACACTGAGGGTAGTGAGACCCCAGCATGGGCTGCCCAGAGAGGCGGCGGGTGCCCCATCGCTGCAAAGGTTCAAGGTCAAGTTGGACGGGGCTCTGAGCAGCCTGGTGTAGGAGGAATGTCCCTGCTTATTGCAGGGGGGGGTGGACTAGGTGGTCTTTGAAGGTCCCACACCACTCTTAACGATCCTGGGATTCGAAGAGATGCATCCTGCGGGCAGCATCCCCGCGCAGCTCACCGCGGCGGCTGATCATCGGGGCAGGAGGAGACGGCCCCAGGTTGCACCAAGGAAGGTTCGGTTTGGATACTAGGAAATATTTCTGCCCCGAAAGGGTGGTCCGGCATCGGAACGGGCTGCCCACGGAGGTGGTGGAGCCACCATCCCTGGAGGTATTTAGGAACCACGTGGATGCGGTGCTTAGGGACGTGGTTCAGCGGTGGGCTTGGCAGTGCTGGGGTAACGGTTGGACTTGGTGATCGTGAAGGTCTTCTGTCACCTGAATGATTTTATATTCTGGATGTTGGGGCTGGTTTGTGTCTCCTGAGCGCGTCTCCATCTTCCTGCAGGGCTCGGGGCTCTGCTGGAGGGGGGGGTGACATTGAAAGGACTGAAGGGCTCCTTCCTTTCCAGATTATCAGCTGACGAGCGCTGAGTTGTCTTCACTGCCAGCATTCAGCTCACCTGGTGGGCTGTCCCTTGGCAACATCTCTGCCTGGCAGCAGCAGCAGCAGCAGCAGCAACAGCAGCAACAGCAGCAGCAGCAGCAGCAGCAGCAGCAGCAACAGCAACAGCAGCAGCAGCAGCAGCAGCAGCAACAACAACAGCAGCAGCAGCAGCAGCAGCAGCACCTGGTTCCTGTATCACTAGGAAATTTAATGTAAGTGAAACGGGTACCAGGGGCCGTTCAGGCGATGCTGTAAAAGGAAAGAGGGAAACGGGGAGTTTCCAGGGTGCCAAACGTGACCCCCCCCCCGCTGCCTTCTCGCCCACCTCCCGCTGTCCCAGGAGTGACCCTGGGGTCCCCAGATGAGGTCAAGGCGACAGGTGCGCTCAGTGATGCTCCCCGAGAGCTGCGCCTTGCTGTCTGTCCGCAGCAGGAGGATTCCTCTCTTCAGATCCCGGGGCGGGAGCTGGGATCCAGCAGGAGGCAGAGTGGCGCTGCAGAATATTCGATGCATTTGATGTATTTGAATATTCGATGCGTTCGATGGTGCTGCAGAATAAGTTGGCTGGAAATAGCAATCCCGCCAGGGCGGATGGAGAGTAGCTTGTAATATCGAAAAGGAATTGATTTACTTCCGGGAAAAACGATGTGTGCGCTTGCGTGTTGGACCAGGTTTTCCCAAGTGGATCTGCTTTTAGGCTGGAATAAAGCGTCCACACGCAGGGCTTTGGGGGAGTATCTTAGCCAAAATCGAGCTGGCAGTGACTTGCCCGCGTTCACACTGAGACCGTGGGACCAAAAGAGGCAGGAATTGGAAGAGGATTTAGGAGTGAGACTGGGACACCCCCAGCGCCAAGTGCCAGGGGGATGGATGGATGCACCAGGCTTTTGGGCAGCAAGTTCCGTGCATTTCTCCATTTTCCAGGAGCTCATTTTCCAGGCAGGGACGTCCTGCCCCAGCGGGGCTGCAGGACATGCCGAAAGCCTGGGTGGAATTTTGGGCTGTAGGGAAAAGGCTGAAGAGGTTCCCGGTTTGGTGAAACCTGCCCATCTGAGCCCTGCACCGGATTTGCGCAGCGCACGGGGGGACGCTGGGGCAGAGCCGTAGGGTGCCCACGGGGTGGGGGTGTCACAGCCTGTCCCTCTCCTCCCAGCCCTTGGGTGGCTGCTGTGGGGACGGCGGGTGGGATGGGGGCTGGATCAGGGGGGGCTGGTGCAGGAGGGATGCTGCCTGCAGGGTGGTGCGGGGTCTAATGCTGGCTCAGTGGGGATGCGTCACGGTGAACATGTGGATTATGAATTCTGGGGTCTTAATAATGCGTAATTCTCATTATGAATCCAGATTCATCATGAATCTGGATTCATAAACTAATCCAGATTCATCATTCTGGATTATTTCAGCTGCGGGGCGTGCGGGTTAGGAATTCTGTGGATTGGAGGGTAAAAGGCCACCAAAAAGATGAATAATGAGAGACTCCCTGTTATCTCCCCCTCCATCCCTTTCTGCCCCTCCCTCCCCTCCTGCTCTCCTCTTCCTCTCCCTCTCCTAACCTCATCCCCCTCCCCCTCTCCGGCCACCCAGACAAGGGAGTCACTTGTCCCACACCACCACTTTGACTGTCAACACCAACCCCAACATCAGCATCAAGTCGGAGCCCGTCTCGCCCAATCGGGAAAGAAACACTGCCACCCCCGCTCAGCACCTTCCCCCACCAGCCCCGGCACGAGCCCACCGGCCGCTCGCCCGTCGACAGCCTCAGCAGCAACACCAGCTCCTACGAAGGCAGCAGCGAGCGGGATGATCCCGCCCGTCCCGATTTCGGCTCATCCCTTGGCCTCCTGCGACCCACCGGCGAGCCCGAGGGGGAGACCCCCTCCGTAAAGCGCATGCGGTTGGATACCTGGGTCACATAACGGGTCCCCCCTGGGAACGCCGCCAGCTCGCAGCGGGGATGGGGAGGTGGGGGGGGGGGAGGTGGGGGGGGGGTGGGGGGGCGCGGGGGTGAAACGGGTTCTGGGGCTGGGCTGGGGTTGGGGAGGGGGGAAATTTATCATAAACTGCCTGAGAAATAGCTTTAGGATTTTTGTAGGCATTCATTCTAGCGCAGCAGGCGACGCACGCAGTACATACGGCGCTCCTCGGCCGGGGGCCGCAGGCTCGGGATTAGCCGGGCGCGGGGGGAACAACAGGGAGACGGGGAGAGGGGAGGACACGGAATTAAATCGCTGCGTCCTCGCAAAAAAAAAAAAAAAAAAAAAAAAAGCAGCCAAAAAAAGCAATCCCTGGCCACACTCATCCCTGCAGGCGGGCGGACCAGGCGGCATCGGTACCCACCGACCAGCGAGACCCCCGGGGGTGTTGGTCCCCACCAGGTGGTTGGACCGTATCCCTGGAGAAGAGCATCCGCGGCAGGATGGGCTCCAGAGCAGGGAGATGGGGCACAGAGCATCCCCAAAACGCAGTGCCTGGGCTCTCCGAGGTCCCTGTGCCGGGAGGGGCAGTTCGGCCACCATCCAGCTTTCCCAAAGCTTTTTGGCAGGTGATGGTTTTCCTTAAAAAAAAAAAAAAAAAAAAAAAAGGCTTTCCTAAACTGGTTTTCCTGAACCGGCTGGGAAGAGCCCAACTGCAGTATTCCACGCGGTGCCGATGGATCTGCAGCCTGCTTGTGCTGCCGGGGGTCCCATCAAGGTGCCTTGGGGAGTGTAAAAAGCAGATTTGGGAAAGTTTAATCCTTTTTGCCAGACAAGCAGATGCAGGCAGCATCTTTTCCAGTTTTTGAAAAGCGCCGCTCGCTTTTCCCGATGGCAGAGGGAAAGTTCTCGGTTCCTCCCGGGGCGCAGCAGGTTTGGAGAGGAAGGATGTGTTGTCGCCGCTTTTCAAGAAAATTGCGGGGTTTGACCGAGCACAATTTGTAAATGATTGGAAAAATGCATTCCCGTTCCACATGGGCCAAAGCTTTCCGTTAGAAAGGATTTCTTTTTATGGAAGGACGTGATCCTTTGGAATATTGCCTGAAGGTTTCTAGGCCTCTAAAGGCGAGCCGTGCGGAAAATCTGCCCAAGTCTCGACAGAGGGATTGAGTGGAAGGAAAAAGGAAAAACGCAAGGAATTTCCTCATGTTGCTGCTTGCTCCGGCGGTTTTCCAGGGACGGGCATCAGCGCCCTGACCCCCAAGTGCAGCAGCCAGCTCAGGGCTTGGGGGTTGGAAGGAGAAGGGCCCGATCCTGGCTGGCGGAGGCTTTAGGGATGGCTTTCTCCCCACGGATGCTCTTCTCCGGGATGCTGGTCCCCCATCCCCGTTCCAACCTGCTGCCTGGTCACCCCTGCAGCGCCTGCGTCGGGACAACCCCGGCCCCGCTCCCCCCAGGCGTCGCGTGCACAAAACCTGCCTGGATGCTGCCGTTGCCAAATGGCCCCTTCGGCAGCCGGAGCCGGGAGCTGGGGGCTGTGGAGGGGCCGGGAGCTGCTTTGGGACCCCCCGCCTGGCGCCAGTGCGAAGAGAGGAGTAAAAAGTCACGGTAGGATTTACATCCCTTCTGGAACCCTCCAAGCATCCCGTGTCTGGTTCACATTGAAACGAGGCGTATTGCATAAGGATTTCTTGGGATGTTGGCAAAACAAGCAAATCGATGGGGTTTTAGCCATTTTTCCAATCCAGGCGGTTTTTCCCAAAGTTTCTGATCGGAAAAACAAGGCAAAAAAAAAAAAAAAAAGTTGTTGATGATGATGAAATGAACCGGGGTGACTTTGAGTGGTTGGAGAAGAGGAAATCCTCCAAAAATGGGGTGAAAATTGCTGGCCAAAGAGGGAGAATGTGGCCGCATCCTGCCCAGTGGGGCTCAGTGGCGCGGGAGCCACCGGCTACGTTGAGTGTGGCGGTGGAATCACCCAGCGCATCCAGTATCTACCCTGACTTTTCCTCCTCTCCCCGGCACTGGAATGGGTTTGGGTGCGAAGACCTGGCAGAACAGGAGGGTGGTGGGTGCTCAGCACCCCCGGAGCTGCCGATGGGGTGCTGTGGCTGGGTACCAGCACCTTGCCCTGGAATTCCTGCCTGCGGAATTTCCCGGAGAGATGGGCCGGCGGAAATTTCCCCCTGACAATTTTGGCGATCTCAAATTGCTGCCGCGAAAGAGGGTGGGTTTTTTTAATCCAAAATTTTATTTGATTTTTTTTTTTTTAACGATCCGGTTTGAATTCCCTCTCCCATTCCCGTGCTGCCGGGTGGGCAACGGGAGCGGCAGGGAAGGGGGGAGGGGGGGGCTCCTGGCAGGTTTTGTGTGGTTCAACCCCCCCTCCCTGCCTCCCCCTCCCCGACCATCCCCAGTGGGTACCATGACGCGCTGGGGAGATGCTCGGCTCCCGAGGCGGCATCATCGGCGGCATCATCGGATCTCCCTCCCTCCGCCTCCGTTTATCCATCCGGAAAGCGGGATTGACGCTGCGGACTGTGATCCCCCCTCGCCCACGCTGACACCCCCATGACCCATGGGGTACCGGACACGCACCTGAGCTCTTTGCACGGCCTTGCTTTGGAAATTAGGCGGGATTAACGACGTCTCATTGGTTTCATTTTTTTTTTTTAATTTTTTTTTTTTCATACAAAAAAAAGAATATACAAAACTAAATGGTTTCCGCTGGGAAGCAGCGTGGCAGGAGATGCCAGCAAGAGCCACTTGCTCCGGAGACCCCGGTGGGGAGGAGGCGGTGAAGACCCCCCAGCACTCGACGCCGTCAGAGCATCGCTGCAGAGCAAACCCCAAGGAGGGGAGAAAACCAAGAAAAAAAAACCCAACAAAACCCCACAAAAACCAAAAACCAACCAACCAAACCCCATTTTTTGCTCATTAACTTCATGCCCTGACTCCCAAGTTCACACTTCTACCTTGAAGCTGAGCGCCTGGAAAAAAAAAAAAAATTAAAAAAAATTATAATAATACAAAAAGCGAGACAGAAAAAGGCTCTGGGTTACGGAGAGATGCAGGTTTAGATCTCCCTGGAGGGGAAAAAGCGCGAGCGGTTGGGCACGGACCCACAGGACTCCAACGATCCCTACGGACAAGTACGGCTCGTGGGAAAAACAGGGATGCCCCGGGTCGGATCCGGCATTAGCTTCACCGTCGTGGTGAAACCGTTTTAGGGGTTGGTTTGTCGGGGGTCTTTATTTTGTTGAGGGCTTGGGGGTATTTTATTTTAAATTTCTTTTTTTTTTTTTTGGTCCAGGTCATTATCCTTTTATTTCCCGCCCCCCAACTGTAGTATCCAGTAAACTCCTCCTAATTTTCAAAAGACAACGAGAAGAATGACAATCTAAGAAACCAACACCCTCCTTTGTGCTTCTATAAATACGTTTCTGATCTAATTTTATTTCTCGTGCTCATCTGTACTGTTGACAGTTACAATTGTGTATAATTTTTTTTTTTAATTTGGAAATTTTGCGTTGTATAGGGTTTAGTTTTAAAATATATATATATATTTTCCATTTTTTAAAAAAGGGGTGTTGCAAAAAAAATTGCACGATTTAAATGACAATAGTTAAATGCTGCAGTTTTTAGAGATGTGGAAGCAAAATGGAGCTTATTTATTCTCAAAGGCTATAAAGGTGTAAAATGCATGAAGACAAAAAAAAAAAAAAACATTTACAAAAAAAAAAAAAAAAAGACAAAAAAAGTGTAACCTGAACAAAGTGTAGCGTTAAAAATTTTAAAGGATGACGAGAAGAAAAAAAAAACCAAAACAAAACAAAAAAAAAAAACAAAACAAAAAAAAAACCAACAGCTAATATATTGTGTTTGGGCTAGTTTGCTTTTGTTTTTAATTGTTCCTTTTTTTGGAGAATGAAATACAATTGTGTATATTTTCATATAAGAAGTATGCACTGAGATGTTTCAAAAAATGATATATTACTTTCTAAAAGTGTGGTTACTTACCAAAGTCTTGTTTCTGATCTTTTACCTTCTGGAAATCTCTGCGGACCCCTCGAACATGCGCACGCCGGGGCTCGACGCCGCGGGTCGGATCCAGAGGTAAGCGCCGGGGTGGTTTGCACTCCGGGGCCGGTGCAGCCCCCCCCCCCCCCTCCACCGGCATCAGCCCCCTCCTCACCCTGTGGGTGCTCCGGCCCCATCCCCCCCACCTTGGATCCCATGGGATGGGGGAGCCCAGCGGCTGCATTTGGGGGGCACGGGGCTGGTGCTGGTGGATGCGGCTGGGATGCCGGCGGTGGGATGCTGGCAGTGGGATGCTGGCGGTGGGATGCCAGTGGTGACGCCTCCCTCCCCCCCATCCTGGGAAGGCTGGTCTTTCCCAGGGTTTGGCAAAGCCAAAGCCGGCTGGATTTTGGGGTGTTTGTGCCGGTGGTGGGGGGAGGGGGGATGGGGGTCACAGCATCCCTCAGTGGGACGGTGCTGGGGGGGCTGGTGCAGGATGAAGGGTACGTCTGTGCGCTGGGGGGGGGGGGATGTGGGGCGTGCGCCACTGGGATAACCAGGATTTGTCCCCCTGGCTGGTGCAGGGAGCAGGATGGAAGGAGGTCGCAGGTGATGCTCAGGTGATGCTGATGCTGTAGCAGCAGGAGGGGAGGGGGGTGGGGTGGGGGGAGGTCACCTGCCCACCCCCACCCCCCACCAGGAGGAGATTTAGGGATGGAGCAAGACCTTGAGTGATGCTTCAAATCTAGACTAGCAGGGTGGGCTGCCGGGGTGCATCAGGCGGGCGCTGAGGATGGTGCTGGATGGATGAGGAAGGTCTCACCCACTCCACGGGGGGGGCTGCGGAACCAGGTGGGGGGGGTTGGGGTGACCCCATGCTGCCAGGGGGGCTTGGGGGACGGCGAAGACCCTGGCTGCATTGGGTGAGGGCTGGTGGCACTGGGGGGGTCGGTGCTGGGGGCGGGGGTCCAGCAGCAGGTTGTGGTTGTGCAAGGGGACCCCCGAGCCCCACGGGGGCTGCGGTCGCTGTGGGGAGACCCTCGGGGAAGGGGGTTGTCGCTGGGGCTGGGGGTGTCCAAACCAGAGCTGGTTGCAAAGGGCCACGCGGGGCCCGTGGGGGAAAGGGGGGGAGGAGGAAGGAAAAGAATTTTTCACTTTCCTCTTCCTCCCCCCGCAAAAAATCTCAGCAAACCAGGGAAAAAAACAAATTTAAAAAAAAAAAAAAAAAAAATAATTTTCCTTGAAAATTCCACCTCCAGCACTTTTTTCCTCCCTTACGTTGCCTGGTTGGAAAATCCCAACTGGTTGATGGGAATGGGAAAGTTTGTCACCAGCTCTGGGGACAAGTGCTGCCAACCCTGGCTGCCCGCAGGGGGTCCGGGGTCGTGTC